>NC_091216.1:32157671-32170171 GCF_040958095.1 Procambarus clarkii | reverse complement strand
GTGTGTGTACAAGTAGATGTTGGCGCCTTATCATATAACGTCTTGAAACAAATGTTGTTGTCTTGTCTATATATTGAGATCGTTGGGGTTGCCAGGCATCTCCCAAGTGGGCGTGTGAGAGGGCATAGACGACGTTCGTCTCCTTCAAAGGCGTTTCGCTTGGAGCGTTCTTCATGCAGCCCGTTCTCCTAAGATTTCCCAATGTCAAGAAAACGGTCAATTTAAAGTCTCCTTATCCTAACCTACCAGAGATCCCACAACAAAAAACGGGAAAGTACGTCAATTTCGCGAGCCGCTTCCACTTTCTAGTACGACAATTTTGTATGGCCTTATGTAAGGCATACGTGCGAAAAGCGACGTTCTTTGTAATGGGACAGGTTGAATGAAGAGTAAGTTGGGGATCTGGTTGTTCTTGTAGTGGTAGATCGTCTAATTTATATTCTGATTCTCAGTAGAGGTCACGTTTCTATCAATAATATCTTTCAGGACGTTCCTTTGTATTTGAAGATGCTATGATATCTTTCAGGACGTTCCTTTGTATTTGAAGATGCTATGATATCTTTCAGGACGTTCCTCTGTATTTGAAGATGCTATGATATCTTTCAGGACGTTCCTCTGTATTTGAAGATGCTATGATATCTTTCAGGACGTTCCTCTGTATTTGAAGATGCTATATTATCTTTCAGGACGTTCCTCTGTATTTGAAAAAGATGCTATAATGTCTTTCAATCCGTTCCTCTGTAGCCATGAAAAAGAAGTCCTTGTCGAACAGTATAATAGGTGGGACAGGTACTGTAGTAATGACAAAACCACACACCAGAAGACGAAGCGAGAGACGACGACGTTTCGGACCGTTCTGGACCATTATCAAGTCGATCGTTGTGTTATAATGATCCAGGATGGACCGAAACGACCTAGCCCGTCTCTTGGTCTTCTGAGGTGTGTGTGTGTGGTTTGGTCAACATATCTTCAAGCAACGGTTCTTGTGACTCTGTACAGGTACCGTAGTGTCGGTCGCTGCATCTTAAACAGCATCGCTGTTCACCTTTTTTTTATTGACACCGTCGACGTATTCGTTAAAGCATCCTTTATTGACCAAGACCTGTTTTACTCTGCTGAGTTCCTCGACAACCTGCTTCCAGCAGGAACACTCCGTTTGTATCTGACCGGACACTTACAGCCAGCACCAACATTCCTATATTGGTGCCCCAAGAGAAGATTGGCAGTGTGAAAGCCACTGTTTCTTTTCGAGACTGTTACGTCTAAGAAAAGGCATTTTCCTTCACACTCTCTTGATAAGGAAACTCAGCCTAGAACTTCGTTCGAATGTTCCCTTGAGCTGTATCTCAGTGTTAGGTACATATAAGAAAGTATTAAGATACCAACTGTAGCCGTTAGATTTTAGGTCCATGTCACAAAGGATTTTTGCTCAATAGTACCCATGTAAACATTCGTAAAATGGAGTCTCCACGAAACGAGCCCATGATAAAACCATCTACTTGTTTGCACTTGAGACCATCAGGGCTCTTTAGTACTGTAGAGGCTTCGAGTAGTTTGCTTAGTAAGCATTCTAAGATGTCAAGAGCAATTTAAACTGACCCAGTACATACCATTAGATCCAAGTCAACATAAGAATATTGTATTAATGAACCGCTTGTTGACCAGACCACACACTAGAAATTGAAGGGACGACGACGTTTCAATCGACTTAAGAATGGTCCAGGACGGACCGAAACGTTGTCGTCCCTTCAATTTCTAGTGTGTGGTCTGGTCTACATACTTCAGCCCCGTTATTGTGACTCATCGCCTGCAACCGCTTGTTGTTTAAAATTTAGCTACTCGGAACGAAATGTCCATGTAGCACGGTCTATGGTGAGCCCGTAATTGAGAAAGGAACCGCAGAAGGCTTATCGGTTCACGCTTTACCTTACATCACCTCATCTGTCTTGATTGCATAGGTGGGTGCATAAGCTAATTTGTATTCACCTCATTTTTGCCTTTGACAATGTTGACTTGTTCAACGAAACATCTTTTGGTGACACGACTTAAGAAAACTGTTCAAGGAACCTTGGAGAGTTCCTTTCACAAGTTCTTTCTCGAGAAAGAACATAAGAAATATAGAGCTGATTTGTGTTAGAACCATTGATTAACCCATTCTGTCACGTTCAATAAAACGCATATATATATATATATATATATATATATATATATATATATATATATATATATATATATATATATATATATATATATATATATATATATATATATATATAAAACTGTTTGTACTATGTACTTTTTACCAACAAAACTAGAAAGGCAACCAAGTAACCCCTCATGTATTTGATCACGTTAAGGTCATCTCTGTCGACAAAAAAAAATATATATAACAGAACTATCCAATTTCTTACCATTCATTTTTCACAACACGTCGCCATGAAGCCTTCGCGTTTTGTTATTTTTTTAAATATTATTTTTACGCAAACACCGCATGGATTCCACAGTACTACTGGCAGAGATTTTCGACTTTGACAGATTTGCCACTGTCGCATGCAGGTCTACTGCTGCATCACCCGCATTATTGCTTAGAGAAATGCATTGTTATATGGCTGTCACGTGAATTTGGGATTCTCTGCAAAATAAGTACAGTATAGGCTAGTACTGTAACACTTCATGTAGTCTAAGGCAGATGTGTAAATCTCCAGGTACCTTAGTATCACATAGCTGGCTCTTAACACACACTATGTGACCCTTCATATAGTCTAGGGCAGCTGTATAAATGTCCAGGTACCTTAGTATCACACAGCTGGCTCTTGACACACACTGTGTAACCCTTCATATAGTCTAGGGCAGCTGTATAAATGTCCAGGTACCTTAGTATCACACAGCTGGCTCTTGACACATTCTGTGTAACCCTTCATATAGTCTAGGGCAGCTGTATAAATGTCCAGGTACCTTAGTATCACACAGCTGGCTCTTGACACACACTGTGTAACCCTTCATATAGTCTAGGGCAGCTGTATAAATGTCCAGGTACCTTAGTATTACATAGCTGGCTCTTGACACATTCTGTGTAACCCTTCATATAGTCTAGGGCAGCTGTATAAATGTCCAGGTACCTTAGTATCACACAGCTGGCTCTTGACACACACTGTGTAACCCTTCATATAGTCTAGGGCAGCTGTATAAATGTCCAGGTACCTAGGTATCACACAGCTGGCTCTTGACACACACTGTGTAACCCTTCATATAGTCTAGGGCAGCTGAATAAATGTCCAGGTACCTTAGTATTACACAGCTGACTCTTAATACACACTGTGTAACCCTTCATATAGTCTAGGGCAGCTGTATAAATGTCCAGGTACCTTAGTATCACACAGCTGGCTCTTGACACATTCTGTGTAACCCTTCATATAGTCTAGGGCAGCTGTAGAATGCGGATGTTTCTATGTTAATAAAATAAAGCTGTTTATGCATATATTTGGTTATATTGATATACTATAATAAATTATTTTTAGGTAATGTAGCTGTTTATAGATTCCTTTTATATTTGTTTATAAAGACTAATAAATTATATTTTATCATGTTTGAGTCATACATTCTATGATAAAAGTAATACTAATAATTCCATTATTACTCATATTATTTATAATAAAAATAATGATGATAAAAATGAAGGTAATGACAATAATAATGATAATATTATAAGATAAAAACCCAAACTTGCGTGTATGTGAAATTTATATAAGGTATTTACACTAAGTCTTTCACACTCTCCTGAGTGCTTTCTCAAGATCTGAGTGTGTACTGAAGATGAGACTTTGGGTTAGACGTTGAGATGTAAGTCTCGTCTTAATCACACACTCAGACCAAGCACTCAAGAGAGTGTGAAAGACTTGGTGTAAATTCCTTACATAAATTTCACATATACACAAGTTTGGGTATATGTCTATCATAGGATGTATCATAGGATATACCATATATCCTATGATATATAACATATATCCTATAATAACATAGGATATAACATATATCCTATGTTATTATGTCTGTGAAAAGAGATTATCATTAATAATCATACTGAAAATAATGATAATTATCAAATTATTAATGATAATGATAATACAAAATATAATAATTGTAATATAATATTATGTTTTTTACAAGTACTATCTTAACAACTAATACATTAGCTTCTATTACTACTGTTTCTACTACTACTGTTTCTACTAATAGTGCTTCTATTACTACTGTTTCTACTACTACTGTTTCTACTAATAGTGCTTCTATTACTACTGTTTCTACTACTACTGTTTCTACTAATAGTGCTTCTATTACTACTGTTTCTACTACTACTGTTTCTACTAATAGTGCTTCTATTACTACTGTTTCTACTAATAGTGATTTTATTACTACTGTTTCTACTACTACTGTTTCTACTAATAGTGCTTCTATTACTACTGTTTCTACTAAGAGTGATTTTATTACTACTGTTTCTACTACTACTGTTTCTACTAATAGTGATTGTATTACTACTGTTTCTACTACTACTGTTTCTACTTTTATTATTGCTATTATTTACAATGCTACTATATTAAACTTATGTCTAATAATAATAATAATAAAGATAATAATTCATAGTAATAATGATGGTATTTGTAATAATAATAAATACAATTAAATAAGATTAATTTTACTGTTATGTTAATTTATTCTTATGTTTTCCATTTGATTATTTACATTCAATATACAATTGTCATTATTATTGTTATTCTGATTATTTTTTATTATTAATATTATTAATTTTATTATTATTATTATTATTATTATTATTATTATTATTATAAGGTAGATTACGAATGTTTTAAAAGCGATAGATGATCCATTATCTACTGTCTTGATAATACAATCAAATGTCAGATAAAGTTAAACTATTGCATTAAACTTGAGTTACAAAAGTAACGAGTAAATAAACAAATTATTTAACAAAGTTTATCACGTTCTACATGGACACGCGTAATGTTTTTTGTTGAATTTTATATATATATATATATATATATATATATATATATATATATATATATATATATATATATATATATATATATATATATATATATATATATATATATAATGGGATATTCGTTCGGGTTTCTTAATTCCGCAAGCATTGTGTGTTTTTGCGTTTTGACGGAAAAAAGCAGTCAACTCTTTTTTTTCCTGCGTGATAGAGGAAGCCAATTTCTGTATTCAAACTCTGGGGAAACATCTGGTTCATCACCATAAAAAATGATGACATTAATTATCTGAAATTCACGAAAAGTTTTCAGGTGAACAAAAACTGTTCAGTACATATTTTACACACCTAAAAAAAAAAAAAATTACTTTTGGGTCTGCAATGCCCGTAAAATGAATGATGCAGTATGCATTTGCCCTGTGTCCACGATAGCTTAAAGAAATATGCGATAATTTTATTTAATAAATGAAATAGTATGCTGTGTGTATATCACCAAAGACTTTTTTTTATTAAACTTTTTGCTGTAAATAGTTTCAATGATATACTATTACAAGTTCTTCCCCATGTTCTTCAACAAATTAGTCTTTTCCAGTATAATTGTGAGTATAACAAATCAATCAAGCCATCAAAGATTAAGAACAGAAATATATATCAAATAGTCATAACTTTTACCTCATCGAACAGTGCTCTAGATTAACATCAGCAATAGCATAGATGTGCATAGTTACTTTGCAATGTTGTAGATATCCATGGTTAGTTTGCAACGTTGCATGTAGATGTGCATGTTTAGTGACTGTGATAGGCGTGTTGCACATGTGGCAATGTTGCACATGTGGCAATGTTGCACATGAGCGTGCTTTCTGGCTCTGTTGTAGATTTGCATGCTTAATGACCATTAATTACCCGAATAGTGTTGTGGATTATAATTTACGGCGTCAGCAGTATGTGTTCAGAATAACGATGAAGTCTAAGTCATTTTCCTAAGAGTATATATATATATATATATATATATATATATATATATATATATATATATATATATATATATATATATATATATATATATTGGCGTTAAGAGATGCGTTTCGTTGAACATGTCAACATTTTCAAAGGCTGAGGTTGAGGGTAGGTAAGTTCACTTGAACAACCGAATATATAATCAAGAAGTATGAGGTTAAGTAAGGCTAAGTTAAGGATGAGGTTAAGTTAGGCTAAGTTAAGTTAAAAATGAGGTTAAATAAGGTACCAGTGCCTGGAGGTCAGGTCACATTATTTGCCTTGAAAGATGAGAGCTTGAATTCCCCTTTTTTTATATATAATTATTTTCTTAAGAGTATTAAATTGTCTTGAACTAACCAGTCAGAATATGGAAGATTTACTGAAGTTTTGTAATCCCCTTAACATAAGGTATTTATGGGTGTTATTATAGATCATTCAAAAGTTATAAGATAACTTAGTTATCTATCTTAAGAAGGATGCCAGTTGAGCATTTTATATCTGATACTAAGATGGGTGTCAGAAAAGCATAGCTATGTATAGCTAAGAAGAATGTCAGATAAGCATAGATAGCTGTTACTATGAAGTATGTAAGATGAAAACTAGATATGTTACTGAAAAAAAGATGTCAACACAACTTAAGATATCAGAGACTAAAAAATATGTCTCCTACTTGGAAAATAGCGATCATCCACGAATCAAACAACGAGCGAAGATGATATATAGACCGCCGATGGTAGCGAAAATTTATACCGAATTGAACGAATTGAATTCCTCGTTAATAAACAAAAGTTATAACAAAAAGCGACATTAACAACATCTTAAAAGGTTCAAAATATCCCCTCACACAAGACAGGGACATCCCGCACAGACGAAGAAGAATTGGCTTCGAACGGCGCCAGAGAGAACGAACGAACGCCTCGTTAGTAGCCAGATATATACTCCAAAGTCCTCCCCCCCCTGAAGGATCCACAACAAACCGATTGATCACGCCAAGATCACCAAGGAGCACACAAATCAATTCAAGGCATTCAACTTACGACACGACAACGGAAGGTGGAATTGATAATTGATTGAAGGTGGCTTAATCCACCTTCTTAATTGAAGGTGGATTGAATTAATTTTAATTGATCTCCCGGTGAAGCTTGGGAACCTGCATCTATCTCCGCTCTTCGGGCGGGAGATACGCCGCCAGTCACGCAGCATCCCTCCATACAGCATCACTCCGACTGGAGATGACGGAGGAGCTGTTGGCCTCGCCGGTTAAGCGGCGACTTGAAAACATAGTCCCGGGTTCGACATAGAGCTAAAAATCGGTAGAGAAGGAGGAGGATAAATGGCTAGACGCTAGTAACAGCTAGACGCTAGACGCTAGATAAATGGCAACGCTAGAATAGATCTATTTGACGATATTGACCTGGGCTCTTTGAGGCTCGAACCGTCGACCTTATACGTGTGAGGTCGAAGCTCTATCTACTGTGCTATGAGTAACCTTAATAAGGAATGTTTTAAGAAGCAGCATCTTGCTGCCGATGAAAGATAAATATGCGTCGGGATGTCGTCAGACGGTTAAGAGAAAAAACGCGAACTGGAGAGAACGCATCTGGTTGCAATTCTTTTTACCATGTCGTAGCTCAGTCGATTAATTTAGCGTCTGGGGATGCTCTCGGACGTAGGTTCGAACCCTCGTCACGGCCCTTGTGGATTTATTCATTTGATGCATCACGCTATTGTAATTTCTGTGTGTAACGCATATTACTCTGGCGTTAATACTAACGGCTTTGACGCTAAAAACGGGCAGCTACCACAGAAGCTAACGGGAGAGTTTTCCCCCCTTGAAGCCCACCGTTACCTCTTCAAGGCACTCGCTAATGTCTCTACCTAACAACGGAGGCAACATACACAACATACACAACATACCACATACACAACATACCACATACACATGGCGCTGAAAAGCTTTCTTGGTAGCAAAACCTGCAACTCTGGAAGTTGGTTAGATGAAATATAACAAAAGAGTTTACCTTGAAACTTACACGGAGTTATCATGTAACTTACACGGGGTTATCATGTAACTTACACGGGGTTATCTTGAAACTTACACGGGGTTATCTTGAAACTTACACGGGGTTATCATGTTACTTACACGGGGTTATCATGAAACTTACACGGGGTTATCATGTAACTTACACGGGGTTATCTTGAAACTTACACGGGGTTATCATGTAACTTACACGGGGTTATCATGTAACTTACACGGGGTTATCATGTAACTTACACAGGGTTATCATGTAACTTACACGGGGTTATCTTGAAACTTACACGGGGTTATCCTGAAACTTACACGGGGTTATCATGAAACTTACAAGGGGTTATCATGAAACTTACACGGGGTTATCATGGAACTTACACGGGGTTATCATGAAACTTACACGGGGTTATCTTGAAACTTACACGGGGTTATCATGAAACTTACACGGGGGGTTATCATGAAACTTACACGTGGTTATCATGAAATAAAAATAAGGACATTACCTTGAAATAAACACGGAGATTATCCGGAAGATAACACTGGATTTACCCCTGAAACTAACAAGGATATATCCCTAATACTAACACTGGGATTACCTTAAAACTAATAAGGAGATTAACCCCTAAAACTAACACGGGATTACCCTAAAACTAACAAGATTACCCTGAAACTAACAAAGAGATTACCCTAAAACTAACAAGGGGATTACCCTAAAACTAACAAGGGGATTACCCTAAAACTAACACTGGAATTACCCTAAAACTAACAAGGAGATTACCCTAAAACTAACTCTGGGATTACCCTAAAACTAACACGGGATTACCCTAAAACTAACAAGGAGATTACCCTAAAACTAACAAGGGGATTATCCTAAAACTAACAAAGAGATTACCCTAAAACTAACACCGGGGGTACCCTAAAACTAACAAGGAGATTACCCTAAAACTAACAAGGGGATTACCCTAAAACTAACAAGGGGATTACCCTAAAACTAACAAAGAGATTACCCTAAAACTAACAAGATTACCCTGAAACTAACAATGAGATTACCCTAAAACTAACAAGGAGATTACCCTAAAACTAACTCTGGGATTACCCTAAAGCTAACACGGGGGATTACCCTAAGCTAACACAGGGATCACTCAAAAGCTAATCACACGAGGTGAACGGGAGGTAGCAACGGAGAAGTGTCGCCATAGGAGGATTAACAAAAAGCTAAATCTAGTAAGATTAAGGAAACTCAAGAGTGACAGAGAACAGTCACTCAAGATAGCTGTCACTCTGCCATGACAGCCTTAAAATTTTGCAACAGATATATGGTAAACAAAGAGGTAAATTGTCAATAAAGAAGTTAGTATAGCAAAATAACTCGTTAATGGGTTAGCATAGCAAAATAACTCGTTAATGGAGAAGTTAGCAGAGCAATATCTGCTGTTGAATAGGGTTGCATAGCAGAGCAATATCTGCTGTTGAATAGGGTTGCATAGCAATATCTGCTGTTGAGTAATAGAGCTGCATAGCAATATCTACTGTTGAGTAATAAGCTTGTATAGCAATATCTGCTGTTGAGTAATAAGGTTGCATAGCAATATCTGCTGTTGAATAGGGTTGCATAGCAATATCTGCTGTTGAATAGGGTTGCATAGCAATATCTGCTGTTGAATAGGGTTGCATAGCAATATCTGCTGTTGGATAATAATCTAGCATAGCAATATCTGCAGCTAAAAAAGCTAAATCAGCAAGCAAACTGCATCTACTTTTCAGCCTGACTGCATGCAGGGATTCTTAGAACAGAGAACAAAGATACAAAGAAATGCTAACTTAGAATGAGGGGGTAAAAAGCTTGCCCTTCAGGAGGTTAATAGGTACTTAGAGAGATAGGAAAAGCTTACCTTTCTCTCATGAGGAAAGGGAGGGAGAGCCTGTTGCCTCAAAACTGCTCTCAGCAGGAGAAAATGAGCTCACAGTTTCAAATATGTTCGAAGGATATTCAAAGAGTGCTCAAGTAGAGCTCACAAAGTGCTCAAGTGCTGTTCACAGTGTTCACATAGTGTTCATAGTTCTCACATAGTGTTCAGAATGCTCACAAAGTGTTCAATGTGCTCACAAATTATTCAGAGAGGTCACAAAGTGTTCAGAGAGGTCACAAAATGTTTAATGTGCTCACATTGTGTTCATGAAGTGTTCATTGTACTCACAGTTTGCTCACAAGGTGTTTAGAGTATTCACAAAGTTTTCAATGTGCTCACAGAGTGTTCATTGTCTTCACAAAAGGTTCAATGTGCTCACAAAATGCTCACAAAGTGTTTAATGTGCTCACAGGATGCTCACAAAGTGTTTAATGTGCTCACAGAATGCTCACAAAGTGTTCAATGTTCTCACAAAGTGTTCAGAGTGCTTACAAGGTGTTCAATGAGCTCATAATGCTCACATAGGGTTCAGGGTGTTCATAAAGGGTTCACAGATCACTCTGCGCTTTCACATCGCTCACAACTCATTAACTGTTTTCAAGTTCGCAGGTTTCACAATAATTCAAGCTGTTCAAAAGCAGTTTGAACAACACACTGTGTTTACAGAAAGGTTCACACGTCACATAATGTTCACAAATGCTTACAAGACGTTCAACTCTCACAAGGTTTGTCAAGACAAGTCAAATATTATACTCATAAAATGTTCACTCTAACGAGAGGCTGATATCTCATAAAGAGAGGCTGATATCTCATAAAGGTCACATCTTTCATAAGAAATTTGGAGTTCATATCTTACAAAAATTAAAAGTTCACCAATTCCGAGTCACTTTCACAAAGTTCAAAGCTCACAGATTGTTCATATTTTTTAGCGTTTATCTCACTGTTTGTTCTTATGCAGTGTTCAGTACTGTGTTCATATCTTACAGTGTTTTATATATTATAATTATCAGCCCACATGGTGTTCATTTCTAAAACTGTTCAGCTCACAGGGGTGTTCACATCTTATACTATTCAACACATAGTTGTGTGTTCAAACCTTACTGTGTTCAGATCAGTGTGTTCATATCTTACAATTCTCAGCCCAAAATGTGTTTATATCTTGCAATCTTCAATTCCCAGTGTGACGTTATCTTATAATTCTAAGGTTACAAATCTTGATGTTTAAATCTTACAGTTCAGGAGTCAAAGTGTTTTTAAATCTTACGATTCTAAAGACACAGTGGTTTTAAATCTTACAATTCTAGAGTCAAAGTGTTTTTAAATCTTACAATTCGAGAGTCAAAGTGTGTTTAAATCTTACAATTCTAGAGTCACTGTGAGTTTAAATCTTACAATTCTAGAGTCACTGTGAGTTTAAATCTTACAATTCTAGAGTCAAAGAGTGTTTAAATCTTACAATTCTAAATTCAAAGTGTTTTCAAATCTTACAATTCTACAATCACAATGTGTTCATTTCCTACAAATCTCTGTTCACAAGGTGTTCTGCAGCCCACAATTCACTGAGGAAGTCCATAAACAGTTCACACAGTTTTGATTGAACTTTATAGCTTTGCAATATATAGGGAAGATAAATGCCATCAGAATATAATCTACAGATGTTATGATAAATGTTCAGATTCTCGAAGGTGTTCAAAGTTCACGTGACATTGAAGCGATACTTAATAAGTATTTAAGTATAAGTAAAACAATAAGGGCTTAATAAGAGTTTTCATATATCACAAAACTCTCATCCTCTGGTTCTCGAAGAGTTCAAAACTCACAAGAAGTTCGCTAAGCGTTCTCAAAAGATATTCAAGGTTTGTTGACCAACCCACACACTAGAAAGTGAAGGGACGACGACACAATCGACTTGAGAATGGTCCAGGACGGATCGAAATATCGTCGTCCCTTCACTTTCTTGTGTGTGGTCTGGTCAATATATTTCAGCCACGTTATTGTGACTCCTCATTTGCATATTCAAAGTTTCGTAACATGTCAGTATTTCACAAAGTTCACTCGAAGATTTTTCAAACTCACAGAGCTCACAGATCGTTCACAGTTCCTCAAAAATATCCGTTGAACTTTCATGGCTCATTAAGAGTTCAATAAAGATCCCCAGAGAGGTTTAAACAAGGTGGTTTAGCAGTTCAAAAGTAACTCACAAAAGATTCAGCGCCTCCCAAGGAATGCACAAATGTGTTCACAAAATGTATAAATTCATTTTTGAATGAATTTATACATTATTCATTAACAGGTGTTAATGAATAACACGTGTTGAAGGCAGGTCACAGACTATCTGAAAATTATTTTCTCCTCACAATTTTATAGCAAATTAAAAATTTGCAACAATTATTTATATGTTATAACAGCAATGAAAAAAAAAATCACATCTCAAATTCAAGAACGTTACAATAATCACTGATTTTCTAAAATGTTTCACTTTAACACATGGATATATATATATTTTTAATATATTTTTAATATCTATATATTAGGAAAATCTTTG
>NC_091216.1:32080171-32152671 GCF_040958095.1 Procambarus clarkii | reverse complement strand
GGAAATTGTCACAGCAATATACGCTACAGTCACACTATATTCCTATATTCCGCATGGTGGTTGAAAACATCAAAATTTTGAGGCCCAAACAACCTCAAATGTACGTTATGCATATGAAACTGTTTTATATATGTATGCATATGAAAACTCAAGTGTAAGTTTCCCGTGAATATCGCTCGTTCTTTCACCCCGTCATCATATCCCAGCTCTCAACCTATTCTCGTATCCCAGTCCTTAACCTATTCTTATATCCCAGTTCTTAACCTGTTCTCGTATCCCAGTCCTTAACCTGTTCTCAGATCACAGCTTTTAGCTCTTAGCCTATTCTTATTTTACCTTCCAGGTGCTGTAGAGGCGGGACCAAAGAGCCAGAGCTCAACCCCCGCAAGCACAATTAGGTGAGAATAGTCATATTAACCCAACACATTCCACTAATAATTACCTAACCAACTACCCATTCTGACCACACCCTACTCCACACCCTGATGTGTCACATCTTGCTATAAATTGCGTTTTCAAAGCACCTAAAGTTTGTATATATATTCACCATTTGTCCTGAAGATGCAGCATTAGTCTGAAGATTTCACACTATACGCCATTTTGTTAAAAAAAGGGACAAAGGCCTTTTGATAGACCATTAGCTTGAAGATATCACATTCTAAAATATCATTAAAAATTGTCTTCGGAGAAGTTACATGTTATACAAAAGTAATTCTTAAGTAACAATAAATTTATGGAAAATTTTGCAGAATAAGTTTACACTGAATGTGTGTGTGTATGTGTATGTGTGTGTGTGTGTGTGTGTGTGTGTGTGTGTGTGTGTGTGTGTGTGTGTGTGTGTGTGTGTGTGTGTGTGTGTATGTGTGTGTGTAACTCCAAAACATTTCGTCACAGACGTTCGTCAGAGGTCTATCCTCTAAGGCCTGTTCTGTTCTGACCGAAAATTGACAGAAAACTGACCGAAAACTGAACGAAAAAGATGCATTGCCAAACTAATATTTTAATATGAGTTTTCTGCATGTATATATATATATATATAAATATATATATATATTTACATATATATATATATTTACATATATACATAAATATATATATATATATATATATATATATATATATATATATATATATATATATATATATATATATATATATATATATATATATCAGCACTGTTACCATGTGTTTTACCTGTATAGGTAAAGCTAAATTACTATTGTTAATACCGGTATATTTCAGTATTAAACACGAACGAGTTGGCAATGCATCTTTTATTATTATTCTCATCATTATTATTAGGAAACACCTATTTGTAATTGTACCCAGTAATACCTCCAGCTCAGGAAGTCTAATTTTCTCGTTCATTATTTCGGGAGCAAGCTTCGATAATGATATCTCCACCAGGAGATGATTACGCCTCACTTGTTAAAGATTCCTTTTAAAATTTGCTATATAGAACTTTTTGTATTGGAATGTGAGTGCTACATGACTGGGTATTTGATGGTTGCTGTGATGCATAAAGAAATGTTCTATAGTTCTTATGTGAGATTAGAAAATGACCTGACTAATTTGTTCACGTTCACTTAATCGGACATTCGAAATAATAATTATTGTTATTATTGTTATTATTATTATTATTATTATTATTATTATTATTATTATTATTACTGATATGAATACCATACAGTTTCGTCAGGCTTATTTCTTGCTTATTTAGGCCCTCTCTCTCTCTCTCTCTCTCTCTCTCTCTCTCTCTCTCTCTCTCTCTCTCTCTCTCTCTCTCTCTGTCACTGGTTTTCCTCTCATCCTCCTTCGGTCACATTTTGCGTTATCATCATAAAACTCCCTTACCAATACCCCCAGAGCCTCAAATTACCGGGAAAATATTGCGGAATATCACTATTTTTGGCCTGGAAATTGATGGGAAGAAACTCCCCCCTTTACTACAAGAGGTAATTTGTCCGGATTCATATCTTGTCAGGAAGTTGCCAGACTAAAATCAACCTTGCTACAGGAGGCAATTTGCCCGATTCGTATCTTGTCGGGAAGTTGTTAGACGTTCAGGAAATACACTGATAAGGATGGGGGGTGAGGGGGAAACCTGTGATTCTAAATGAAAGCAGACCTTGGCACTCGGGAATTGAGCCTGTCACACGCTAGGAACAATTTCTTCTTCCACAAATTTAAGGGAAGAGAAAGATGACATTTTGAATGAGAGAGAGAGAGTTGGGTGTTTTATCCTTTGAATTGTATTTATCCATCATCCACCCAGTGAGCACATTATCCAAGAGTAATGTAGAATAAATTTTTGTTTTTTGCGAAAGGTAAAAAAACTTTACTAACTTAGAAAAATAATACAGAAGGGGCTACAGAAGGAGGCAAACAAAATATGGGATATTCGACAGTCCCTACAAAGACAAAATACTAATTTAAAGAAGGAGATAGAAGAAATAGAGAAGAAACTGAAGAAATGAAGTTGGTACAGGAAGACATATAAATTATAAAGTATAATCGAAAAAATTTCTTCACACATGGGAAATAAAATAAAAGCAGTATTGGGTCTATACTTTAAAATTAAGGTTCTTACACGCAAGGAAATTTGTGAAATCCTGAAAGATATTTGAGGCTAAGTTTACGCCTCAGTGCAAGTGGAAGAGCCGGACAGCCTTTGAATAAATGATATCCAAACCCATGACAATATAACTAACTGATATCAACACGAACGCTGTTCAGAATTTGACAGAGAAATTGGCACCACAAGGTAGCCAATTTCCTGCCCCGGGTCCAAACTCTTGAAAGTGTGTATATATATATATATATATATATATATATATATATATATATATATATATATATATATATATATATATATAAAGAAATGTACAGTAGCATGAGCGTTCATTGTAATTTAGAGAAAAAGCTTGGGTACAGAGTAGATACCTCACGAAAATAGCTTTTGAAAGAGTGACCAGGAGTCAGTTTTCAAGTTGCATGGCTGAACAATGACCTTTCCAACCCAGGTCAAAATGGATATAGGGAGGGAAGATCATGACTTTCCCAGTTACTCAATCAATATGACAAAATTATAGAGGCATTAGAAGAAAACAAAATGCAGTTGTGGTATACAAGGACTTCACAAAGGAATTGGATGAACGTGATCATGGAGAAATAGCTTATTAAATGAGATCAATAGGAATAACAGGTAAGCTAGGGGGGGGGGGGGAAATTAAATTTCTTTGCAAACCGAATGCAATCAAGCAAAATCAAGCCGGAGCACAGTAAAAAGCTCTGTGGCTGAGGCCACAGTCCTTGCTCAATTGTTTTTTTTCTCATTTTCATATCAGATATACAACAAAAAGAAATCACAGCTTCGTATCATCTTTTGCAGAGGACATAAAAATCACCATGAAAATTACTTCTGCAGAAAACATTGAAAAACTTTAAACCGATGTTAATTAAGTCTTCGATTGGGTACAGGAAACTTTCATGATGTTTAATTATGATAAATTCAAGGCAACAGATTCACGAAGCAGTTACGCAAGTACTTACGAACCTGTACATCTTTTCTCAATCTTTGACGGCTTTGGTTACATTTATTAAACGATTTACAAGCATGAAAACTTGCCAATCAACTGTTGTTATTGTTATAAACAGCCTCCTGGTGCTTTGGAGCTCATTAACTGCTAAAATAATTGTAAACAAAGCTGCCAAAAATTGGGAAAAGATGTGCAGGTTCGTAAGTGCTTGTGTAACTGCTTCATGAATCTGGCCTCGTACTTAGATAGGAACAAAATTTCAAACTTACGCGAAACACTGAATATGAGACACAATCAAATCTCCTCAAAGTAGGAAAACAACATGAAAAGCATTTGAGAATAATGATGTCTGACGACCTAATGTTTAGTGAGCATTACGAAGTAAATATTATTTCAACCAAGAAAGTGATATGATGGATCCATCTCAATCCTCATATTATTCAAATCGAGATATGATATTATATTATTGAAATATTCATTCTTACAATCGACTTGAGAATGGTCCAGGGGCGGACCGAAACGTCGTCACCCCTTCACATTCTAGTGTGTTGTCTGGTCAACATACTTCAGCCACGTTATTGTGACTCTTCGCCTGCATTATTCAAATTCCTTGTACCCTTCCGACTTGAGTACTTACTGCTCGATACTCGCTTCCCCCTTCACAGCCCGGGAGATTGCCGAAGTAGAGGGAATGCTGAGAACATATATAGCACGCATTAACACGATAAAACACCTAATTTATTGGGATCTCTCAAAGCTCTCAAAATGTACTTCCCCTGGAAAGGAGATGAGAGACTTATCACCTAATATATATACATGGGAAATACTGGAGGGTCAGGTCCCAAATTTTCACAGTAAAATGACTACATACTGGGGCTTCTAATTCCATTCATCTGGGGCTGTAGGAGACTTGAACCGCGAACCCGAGGTGCTTGGGGACCGAATCTATCTATTTTTTGGAGCTTACGATATGGTATGAAAAGCAGAACGGAGCCGGTGAAGAACAAAGGTGCCATAGGCACATTCGAAGAACACGGTATGAAAATTAAGGATCCACGGCTGTGAAATATCCTCCCAGCTAGCATAAGAAATATTACACTGAACAAAAGTAGTGTTCTTCAAGAATTTTTTGTAGAAAGTTCCTTTAAAAAAGCACCGGACCAACTGGCTTGTAGTTTATATCTTTAAACAACATTTTGTTATACCAAGCTGCCACAGGTCAAGCCCACGTCAGACTTGGGGAGTTGGAGCCTGAACCTACTAGAAGTACGATCATGCTACTCAATCGTCCAAGCTTGAAACTTATCAAAGACTTCATAAGACATTTGAGTTTTCTTTGAAGTCCATAATGCTTCCTTATTAGGTACCGTTCACTGTCTTGATATTGCTGTTTATTTAAGACCACTATTTCCATTTATACAAAAGGAACCAAGACAGAATATGGACTCTCTCAAAGCTCTCAAAATGTACTCCCTCTGGAAAGGAGATGAGAGACTTATCACCTAATATATATACATGGGAAATACTGGAGGGTCAGGTCCCAAATTTTCACAGTAAAATAACAGCATACTGGGGCTTGACTGAAGCCCCAGTATGTTGGCTTCAGTCAAGCCCCAGTAGTTGACTGAATCCCTCCTGGAATAAAAACCCATTATACATATACTGTGTTGACCAAACCACACACACTGGAAAGTGAAGGGACGACGACGTTTCGGTCCGTCCTGGACCATTCTCAAGTCGATCAAGTCTCAATCGACTTGAGAATGGTCCAGGACGAACCGAAACGTCGTCGTCCCTTCACTTTCTAGCGTGTGGTTTGGTCAATATATTTCAGCCACGTTATTGTGACTCCTCGCCTGCATACATATACTGTCTTTTTGTATATGTATAATGTGTGTTTTTATAGCACTTTTCCTCCTAAGCAATAGGACTTTGACTGTACTTTTCGCGACATGAGCTTTGTCTTCTCTTTCAAAGCCACCAGTCTCAATTTTGTCTTCAAAGCAATTAACTTTAACTTTGTACATTTTTTGTTCATTACAGCGACAAAAATCTACTTCCTTTGATCGAAACGAATAATCTCATAATTGTTAAAAACGTGTACTGCTTTGAACGCAGTTCAATAAAAATCAATTCGTAAGGAAATCAAGCCTTATTAGTCAATTCAAAAAAAATCAAGCTAATAATTGAGTTAATAGCTTAATAGAAGCTATTTGTAATAAGCTAATACACGCAGCTATCCTACTGTTTGTTTAGATATCAAGGGTATTGTAATAATTTTTTGACGTGCATAACTTGCCTCTATTTTTCTCCTTAGAAAAATAGGCATTAGGCAAATAATGTCTTTTCCTGGTATATTAGTCGAGTCTTCAATAGTGAAGACTGTTTAGAAAGGTGTTTATTTACACCTCCTTGTCAATTAGACGTTCTGAACCTGATTAGAAGCATTTAGGTTATGTATAGTTAGAAAGGACAAATTGTAGAATATTATTTTTGTTTGTATCTTCTGCGTTACCTTAGATATTAGATATCTTGGCTTACGTTAGATATTAGATATCCATAACCTGTTTCAGTGGTACAGTCTTCTCAAGTTCAAGTTCGTTTATTGAGACAATAAAATACTTTTCAAAGGAATAGAGTAGCTTAGGCTATTTCTTCTCCCGCCCCCCACAGTTTTCATTAACGTTGATTCATATAATTGGAAAACAAAGAATTAAAGTTAACTTATCTAACTTTCCTAATCTTGTTGTATCTCTTTGAATTTCTTATTTGTTTTCTTACATTTCTCAGCGATATGTTATATAAAAAAAAATCTTAGACAAAGCTCATGTCTCTTGTATCTCATATGAATTCCTTACATCTGGCCAATGAAAGAGTTTGATTCCCTTGACAACCGTTTAGAAAATTGTGTTTTTAAATGGCTTTTCTGAATAAATCTGAAATTTTCTTGCTTGTAAATGTCTTGTAAATTTTTGGTCTTATAAAGTCACAAGTGTAATACATTTCAAGCCCATAACGGGGTCAAGGGTCATTAAGCACTTTCAAGGTAAAAATATGATTGGATTTTGTTTTAATTTAGTTACGATTTGTTTTATAAGTCTGTTAATTTTATATATCTGTTAAATTTATATACGTGAATGTTATATCGAAGATATTTTCGAATATTCCTGCCTTGCATGTCATGTAATAATTCGTTTTGCCGGGGACAGGATGATTGTGAATATATATATATATATATATATATATATATATATATATATATATATATATATATATATATATATATATATATATATATATATATATATACTTAGGACTGTATCGAGGTCTCCCCCTTCCCCCACCGAGGTCAAACTATTGACCTTTCCCATTACACAACCCCATTATTACTGCTCAACTCAGGGTACCTATTTTCTCCCAGGTGAAGAAGGAAAAGTGAACAGAGGCATTAGTAGGAAAAAGCTCCCAGCCATTTCTGTCCCGTCCGGGAATCAAACCCGGGATCCTCCAGTTGAGAGTCGAGAATGAACCCAGGTATTCTATGGAGATCCTGTAAATACATTTCCACCCCTTCTCTATATGCTCCTATATGCTCCTATATGGTATACTACTCTGCTTAGTAATACTAAGCTTGCCCAATTCACTTTCTTAAATTTATTCCCTTAAATCTATATTTTCTCCAAAACTCAGACAATAATTTTCTTTTGCATATTGTTGTGTTAATTTAATATATATATATATATATATATATATATATATATATATATATATATATATATATATATATATATATATATATATATATATATATATATATATGACAATGTCAGACCACGGAGGAAAAATGAAACAGGAAGGAAACAGGACCTTCTGAAGATGTATTTAATATACGAAAGTACTTAAGGAAATTTCCTGTTTCATTTTTCCTCCGTGGTCTGACATTGTCACATTCTTAATCACGTGTTTATTTTCGTGATATACACACACATATATATATATATATATATATATATATATATATATATATATATATATATATATATATATATATATATATATATATATATATGTCGTACCTAGTAGCCAGAACTCACTTCTCAGCCTACTATGCAAGGCCCGATTTGCCTAATAAGCCAAGTTTTCCTGAATTAATATATTTTCTCTAATATTTTTCTTATGAAATGATAAAGCTACCCATTTCATTATGTATGAGGTTAATTATTTTTAATTGGAGTTAAAATTAACGTAGATATATGACCGAACCTAACCAACCCTACCTAACCTAACCTAATCTATCTTTATAGGTTAGGTTAGGTTAGGTAGCGGAAAAAGTTAGGTTAGGTTAGGTTAGGTAGGTTAGGTAGTCGAAAAACAATTAATTCATGAAAACTTGGCTTATTAGGCAAATTGGGCCTTGCATAGTAGGCTGAGAAGTGAGTTCTGGCTACTAGGTACGACATATATATATATATATATATATATATATATATATATATATATATATATATATATATATATATATAAAGGACAAATATATATATATATATATATATATATATATATATATATATATATATATATATATATATATATATATATATAAAGGACAAAATGTAGAATATTATTTTTTGTATGAGTTTATTGTCAATTGCTTTAAGAACTATAATCTCTGAATTTCGTGCTTCGGTTAGTTTCAGCTGAATTATGCAACTAACTTGATTCTTTTGCTAATACAAACTCATGCAACTAATTCAAGCAATATTTTTTAACATAAATTATGACAACATATATACATTGTGACGCTTTCTTAATGCGTTGCCTTAAATAAGTTTATTTTCATTTCTCTCAAAATTTTGCAGACGATAGAAAACCTTCCAATATTTTGGTCTCGTTTTATATCGATAAAAATTGTATCGGTGTTTATACCTCCGTTTTAATTTTATTTTAATGTGTAGTTTAAATTAAAATGTTTTCGTAGAGAAAGTACTAACTGCTCTATATATATATTTGAGAGCGGAGTTATACCTACACACACAGCACATATCCAGTTTTTGTCCTTATCCCTTAAGACCGGTGTAACGGGTACCAGTTAAGACAGTGTGTGCGTGTTTAAAATGCTTCAAGGGAGTGTGAGTGGCTGGTTCGGTTCTATGACTGTTTGCAACTGGATTGGTCTCAGACTTTGTGACTGTGTTGCTTTAGATCTTTGTGATCGAGTTACGTAATTTAAAATTGTTGTTTAATATCTCTGGTTGTTTAGCATTACTATTCTTTACTTACGTACCTAATTATTATTTTTATTTACCACTTTTGGTTACCTGACGTGAATGAAAACTATCCAAACTGCTATAAGGGGTACCACCTCTGTTGCAAGTGTAGGAGGGACCCATAGCCTTGGAGATGAAAATAATGAGTACTCTGAGCATTACTCTATAGTATTAACAGAGAACTGCTATATATGTTTCCTCACAGCCCGGAGTTTAGATAGGCCTATGTATTCTAAACAGCCTACAGTATATCGAAACCTGTTATAGATATAATCATACTTTATTATGCAAAAAAAAAAAACTTATTGCAACAGACTCTTAAATGTTTATTTACTAACACAAAAGTTTTCAATATCTTTCTTATCATGACTCTAACGTGGCTGAAGAACTTGTCCCCCCGCAGCATCTGAACCCTATAGAAAGAGGCGACGTTTCGGCTCATCTTAAGACTAAGATGATGGTCCAGGAAGAACCGAAACGTTGTCAATTTCTCTATTTTCAGATTTAAGGATTGAGAGTCCTAACTGTCTATGCAAGGCCGTAAGGGGATATAGCCTCGTTGGCTAGCCTGATAATTGTGGTTAAAGATACCAGAGTGGCGTGTTATCTCAAGATGAATAAGACGAATTTCTTCCTCTCTGACTATTTTGTGGAGAACAACAGATCTCAAGAATTAAAAATGTATTCTTCAATTATATTATTAACAGAGAATATTATAATGTGTTTTGTGTTGGTAAATGCAACTGTGCGTTTAGTGATATTTAATAGCAATAATATTAATGTATATATATGTATATTTTGATAGTAGTCTTTCATGCAGACCTTATGTTAATGAATATGACAGATAAGGTGAGATTCATGGTTCTGTCACACATCTCTCTCTCTCTCTCTCTCTCTCTCTCTCTCTCTCTCTCTCTCTCTCTCTCTCTCTCTCTCTCTCTCTCTCTCTCTCTCTCTCTATCTCTCTCTCTCTATCTCTCTCTCTCTCTCTATACTATATATATATATATATATATATATATATATATATATATATATATATATATATATATATATATATATGTGTGTATATCACGAAAATAAACAAGCTCAAGGACCTTCTGAAGATGTATTTAATATACGAAAGTACTTAAGGAAATTTCCTGTTTCATTTTTCCTTCGTGGTCTGACATTGTCATATATATATATATATATATATATATATATATATATATATATATATATATATATATATATATATATATATATATATATATATATATATATATATATATAAACATATTTTTTTTCTTCACTTAAGGAGAAGGAAGTTGACAAATTAGCCCTTAAAAAGTATTATTTTACAGTCTTATCTGGACTGACGCTAAGAGACGCGTTTCCTTGACTCGTGTCAACATTTTCAAAGGGCGCGTACGAATAAATATAATTTGGCTGGAGCACCCGAATATATATAACAAAGAACGAGATCACGTATCGCATAAGCCACAAGATCCCATTGCAGCTTATACCAATCTCCTTGTTTCAAGTTAATAATAAGACTTGTGCTCAAGGAGCATATGGTCTCTACCCTCAACCTGATTATCACTTGAGAGATATCCTGTCAAATAACACTCAAATAATAGACACATACGATGACAATAGACATTTGCTCATCAAATGGCTGCACTCATCTCTTGGTCATCTTCGAAACAAAGTTGGAACATCATACATTCATACATACATACTTCCCCAGTCATCATTAAAGTGTAAGAGATGCGTACGATTGATGATTGATGATGATTAAGATACCCATGAAGTGGCACGGGCATGAATAACCCGTAAGTAAGAGATGGGTAAGCTGCAGTTCTGGTATATTGACTCACTCGACACCTCACCTCACTCTCGGTTAAATATGTACTCAGCTGCTTCAGGTAAATTGTACTCACTTGTACTCTGACTATGAGAATGTTGGCAAGTGTCAAGGAATCACATCTCTGAGCGTCAGGTCATAATACTGTAAATTGAACTTTTGAAGAGTTGATTTGACCAGACCACACACTAGAAGTTGAAGGGACGACGACGTTTCGGTCCGTCCTGGACCATTCTCAAGTCGATTGAGAATGGTCTTGCAAGAGTTGATTTGTAAACTTCCTTCTCCAGTGAAGGAAAAACATAAGAAATATAGAGAAGATTCGTGCTAGAGTTAATGATCCTTTCTCTCTGATATCTGGTTAATTAGCACCTGTGGCGCGAGCGGAGGTGGTGGATCCTTGGAAGAAAGTTTGAATTAACCAAATTACTCTCACATGTAACCACACTTGAATATTACTCAGGTTAAACCTCAAGGTTAAACTCAAGGTTAAACTCAGGTTAGACTCAAGGTTAAACTTGAGGTGGTGGATCCTTGGAAGAAAGTTTGAATTAACCAAATTACTCTCACATGTAACCACACTTGAATATTACTCAGGTTAAATCTCAAGGTTAAACTCAAGGTTAAACTCAAGGTGAAACTCAGGTTAATCAAGGTTTTGTTGAGTCAGCTTCATATTAAATCAAGCGAATATAATCCACGGTAATCATGACTCTTTCGAATCCATTTACACGGCAGTCGTGACTCGTTCGAAACTATTTACACGGCAGTCGTGACTCGTTCGAAACTATTTACACAGTAATCGGGATCTGCCTTCACAAGACTTTGGAACGATAGACTGAGCATTGCTATACCAGATCTGGGAAGCATTAACTACCCCTAAGAGACCTAATGAGCAATACCTATTCCCCTTAAGAGACCTGGGTCGAGATACTGTACCTCTAACTACGATTCCTGGGAAGTTTTGATGTACCCCCGAAAAGTAGTTAGTCTGATCCTTCACTACATCTTTAATTGCCTAATATCAATATATACTCCAGTCCTTCCAATTATAAATCAGAGGAAAGAATATATTTCGCTAAGTTATTGCTAAGTTATAAATGATGCTATTAATACCGAATAATATAATTATAAAATAATCTTTAAAACGTTATTTGGGATATTACATCTTGAGAAATTAGGTCTCTTTGAGGTTAAATATTATTGTATGCTACTCAAAATTTTTTAAAAATTAATTAAAAAGTAAATATGGGATACTTACCAAGAGTTCTATAGGAATTAGCATCATTTTAGCTTGCTGAGGTCACAGTGAAGTGAGATGGGTTCTTTCAAGTGCTTGGTAACCGCTAGAAATTCACCGGAGAAGAGATGTTCGTTCAGGAGATCCACGGAGATTAGATCTCGTTTTCAGTCTCGTTTGATAACGAAATCTCGTTGTCAGTTGCAAGGTTAGCCACAGAGGTTAGAAGTCTTCGCTATCAATCTCGCTCACAATATAGTTGGCTCATTCCCCTACAGGTGTCGCTGTCGCCAACGAATGACCACTCGAGGCTGGTCGTTATCAGCTTACATGGTCGTTATCAACTAGCGTGAGCGTTATTATCTAGTATGCTGGTTATCAGCTTGTGTGTTCGTTATCAGTTGGCTTGGGGGTGTTATCAGATAGCGTGGTTACCAGCTAACGGTGTCGTTATCCGCTTGCGTAGTCGTTATCAGCTAGTGGGGTCGTTATCAGGAAGAGTAATGATCATCAGGAAGCATCTCACAGGCCAGCCATGCCTGAAAACAGATTACTTGATCATTAATACCTATATTCATCATCATATTTGACTCATCATCATATTTGACTCATCATCATATTTGATTATGTTACAAGCGCATCACTATGATGAATACTTCCATAAAAGTTGTAACTGGTACTTTTCTCCCCTTATCCTAGGCATTTCTTCCCTTATCCTTGGTATTTTCCCTCCCTATCCTTGGTATTTTTCTCCTTATCCTTAGTATTTTCCTCCCAATTTACAATTTTCTTCCTATCCTATCATTGGCACTTTCCTCACTATCACTGGCACTTTCCTCTCTATCTCTGGCACTTTCCTTACATATTTATTATCTGTAAGCTGAACTTTAGTCCACACACACTTATTCACTCTCACTATCACTTTTCCTCACTATCCACACACCATACATTGAATACAATCAACCTGTCCTCTCACTTAATTCCCCGCCCTTTATTTTCACCTACGAAAACTACCAATACATTCAAAATACGACGTATTAGTACAAAAGCAAAAAGTACCTTAATATTGACCTTTTCTATGTATCTTTGGGTTGGGGGGTTGTTTGGGTTCGTACGTTTCAGATTAGGCAAAACAGTTGCATTTTGTACGGAGTGTGTGAGTGTACTCGAATATAAATGGCAGAACAGTATGCAAAAGCACGTCTGTTGGTTAGCTGCCAGGTAACTTAGTTACTATTAGGTGAAGAGAGGCATTAGGTGAAAGTAAAGGGGTCCCGCTTTTTCTGTTCTCTCTCTCCGGGAATCGCATCGTGTCCCCAGGTTCGTGAGAACGAAGCCAACTGATCTACGAAATCCCCTTAAACAAGGTAACTACCTCTAAGTGTGTTTACTCACACTGGGGTGAGTAAACACCTGTCTTGTTCGTTGGCATGTCATAGTTAGCTAGTTTACGAAATACATGTGTGCAACACACCTGCTGTGTCATACTGGTTCCGGACACATGTCCAAACCAACACTCTTCCTTAACATAAAAAAACATGCACTCACATATATGCAAAAACACATACACATGCGTTAATGTGTAGCGCCGCCTGGGCGTGTGTGTGAATTCATGTGTGAATATGTATTGTGCTTTGGAGTGTGTGTGTGTGTGTGTGTGTGTGTGTGTGTGTGTGTGTGTGTGTATATATATATATATGTGGATTTCTTAAAAGCTTCTTAAAAGAAATTACAGACAGAATTTCTATTTAAAATTTAGAACTTTCGCCAATGAACTTTATTCAGTCTTGTTATAATACAGCAGGTTTATATATATATATATATATATATATATATATATATATATATATATACAGCAAGTCTTCCCATGTTCTTCCCTCAAGAGTAGCGTAACTTTGGGTTGCCATGTCCGTAGACTTTATTTCACGACGGTCTGTTGTTCTCCAAGTTTGGGTTTAGAGCTGATTCCTTATTTACAAAGGAAAGTTCCTGACGGCCCACACACGCACAGCTGCATAAATATCCATGGCATGGGTGAGCAGCAGCAGCAGAAGCAGCAGCAGTAGCAGTAGCAGTAGCAGCAGCAGCAAGGGGAGGCTGAGACCTAAGAATTTTCTGCTCCATATAGTAAGAATGGACCGCGTGTTTTTAGGGTTCGCCGGAGGTACAGCAAGCCTGGGTATATATATATTTTTTTCCCTCCGTCAGTGTGAGGAATACGAAGATATTTTTGTACAACGAGTAGAAAAGTTTGGTTATTTAGCTTGCTGGAGCTTGTAGTAGCGGTTGAGCATTTTTTTCTTCATTTTGCTAATTTTTTTGTTCTTTTTTTTAGAGAGAAAGCGAATGGAATAGTATATATAATTTTTTTGTGTGTGTAGAACGTGAGTTTTTGGTTAAGTCATTTGTTCTTGTTCCTCAGACTTTTTTGTTCTGTTTTTAATATTATATAGTAATAATACAAATGCTGATAAAGAACATGTTATTATTTCTGTTATTCGTTTCATTATCATTTTATATTATTAATATTATTAATTTTAGTAATAATAATAAAATTATTATCATATAATAATATTATTATTATTATCATATTCCAATATTATTATTATTATTATTATTATTATTATTAATATTATAAGTCGAAGCAGCAGCAGTATAAGTAGTAAAAGTAGGATAAGTAGTAGTAGTAGTATTAGAAGTAGTAGCAATAATATTAAAAAACATTCTTTTAATTATAAGTATTTCTATTATTAATTCAAAATCAACTTTTTACTTATATTACTTTGAACATTTATAATTAGCTAAGCCCCAAAAATATAGAGAGAGGTTCATTATACATTTGCTCATGTTGAAAGTCATTAATCATTTTAACTGTACTGTTTATATATGTATTTAAACTAATGATATTAACAAAAATCATACTGAGAAACTAGAGTAAAATTAATTATTGCATCACAAGAAAGCGAACTATATATATATATATATTTTTTACAAGAGTTCTATAGTTTTGTCATTTTTGTAAATTTATGTATAGTTTTTTCAGCTATATTTGGTAGTGTATATTCATGGGATATAAACCATGAGGTGAATATATTCTGAAAGTATATTTTAGTCTTGGACTATAATCATAACTAAGCTATACTTGGTGGTTAGTACGTAAGCCATTGTGGTTGTCCTCCAGTGATTGACAGGCTTAAGTCCAACCACGTTTACATTAATTATTTTTTTTTACTTTTAAGCAGTATATAATGTTATCATTTACAATATCGTATTTACAACTGATACCGTATCATAGCGGCACTGTGTAATGCCATGTTTTTGAGGGAGTACGTAGTGCCATGCTATAATATATATATTGTATGATATAATGCTCAATTGCGGGTATGCGAGCCATGCTATAGAAAGTATAAGGCATCGTGCAATAGAGCATAAGATGCCATGCTATGGAGTGAGTATACGGAATGGCACCCCAATGTGTGTGTGGTGCCATTTCATAGTGGTTTGGCATTGTTTGGGATGATATGATGGGAAAGGTGAAGGATAGGAGAATTTGGATGATTGAGTCAGAAGAGGATCAATATATATGAGTCTGATAAGGATAGACAGGAGGTTGACGGATGAGAATTAGTTGTTGGCTGAGGATAGGTGTTGACCAGACCACACACTAGAAGTTGAAGGGACGACGACGTTTCAGTCCGTCCTGGACCATTCTCAAGTCGATTGTCATTTATGAGGATAGGTGATGGAGGGAGTTGATAGTTGTTACCAGAGGATAGAAATTGCAGAAGGATAGGAATTGACGTGGGGACCGGGTAGAGGGATAATAGTTGGACTTGATAATGACTCAAAAGGAGTTATGAGGCACTTAAAATTGAGAAGATGGATAGAGGATGGTGGAGTTAGGGATAGAAATTGGTTGAGCTGCAGAACATGGGCGCTGAAAGGGAGGAAAAGAAGCTGTAGAAGAAGACTGTAGAGAGTTGTGTAGGTAACAGCAGGAAAAGGAATGGATTGCCAGTTTAATGTTAAGGAGAGAGAGAGAGAGAGAGAGAGAGAGAGAGAGAGAGAGAGAGAGAGAGAGAGAGAGAGAGAGAGAGAGAGAGAGGCAAATTAGACTTTGTAGTGGTGATTGTGGTGATTGTGGCTGTAGTGATTGTGGTTGTAGGGGTGGAGGCGAGGCTGTTGTAGTGCTTGTAGTGATGGTCGTTGGAAAAAATGAAACTACCACTTCAACCAGTTTTGTACTAATGTAGAGGGTTGAGATAGAGTAGTATGGAATACCCAGAGTGTAGCTATTACCCTCAGGCCTCGTGGTGACCAAGATGAAGCTAAAACAGATATCTATTTTTTTATCTATTTTTCGAGTTGATGATGTGGGGGGAGGAAGAAGAGTAGGCAGGCGTGACCGTAAATTGTAAATGGTTTACAGTGTGTCCCTGTAGAAGGTCAGAGATGATGGGCAACTTAGGCATTTACACTGTGGCTTTAGATAAATCTTTTTATTATCTTTTTCTTCTTCTTCTGATAGATATATTGGTATATCTGATAGATATATTGGTCTTGTTTTCACTTTTATTTATGGACAAAAACCACACCTGTTTCTCAACATTTTTCTGTAGCAATGCAGATCTTGCATTCACGTACATATTACATATGTAATATGTACGTGAAAGCAAATTTTTTTTTTACAAATACAAATAGTGAATTTACGAATACATATGTAATATGTACGTGAATTTCACGTGGAACAGTTATTGCCGAGATGCATTTTGTGTCTTTTCCGAGTAGTTTCAAGAAGTTTGAATTTGCTGTCTGTTCTAACTACTATGTTATATATATATATATATATATATATATATATATATATATATATATATATATATATATATATATATATATATGATAAATGTTTGGAAAAATGAGCTGATGTTCAGAGCTTATATAAGTTTTGACGATTAAAAATCATGATTTGGCAATACAAGTCTATGATTACTGGGTGAGGATGAAGAAAAACCGTATATTCATCCAAATTAATAGTTTGAAATAACAAGAAATCCGACTTCAAATGATTGTTGCGTGTTGTATTGTGTTGTATTGTATCTACTACTGTATTGCTACCATTTGGCAATACAGTAGTAGAGAATATATAAAATCAGATAAATCTGATTTCCTTTGAAGAAGAAAATCTGATTTAATTGATAAAAATCATATCATTTTAATTCCTTATAAATGATGAACAATATATTTTTTTGTGTTACATAGCTATATGAAACTGCCGTGGAAAAACTCACATATATTTCGGATTATTCAATTCATTAAGATAATTGCAGCAAAGCTAAGTGAATGAAGAGCTGTACCTTCTTAATTTAGCATAGATATAAAGTAAATAGACACGTGGGTAACTTAATCAATTAGATTACTAGAGCACACACACAATCGTATTAATAATTAAGTTAATTTGATGACACTTTACTTACAATGGCGGGCATCAAAACATGCCCTCTGTGCAGGGTTGTTTATTAAATAGAATTAAAAAATAGCGACATTGCGAATTATTCCGTTTCTCTATTCTCTTTTTCTCACAGAGGACAAAAATTATCTTTTTACCTTTCGAAATGAGCTGGAAACATCAAAGGTATTGAGGCTCAATGTGTGGCACAGGCCTATACGTGGCTGGTGATTGAGCACAAGGGATTGAGCACGGTGGCTAGGGCTCAATCTCTAGCTAGGCTATATATATATATATATATATATATATATATATATATATATATATATATATATATATATATATATATATATATATATATATATATATATATATGTGTGTGTATATCACGAAAATAAACACGTGATTAAGAATGTGACTATGTCAGACCACGGAGGAAAATGAAACAGGAATTTCCTTAAGTACTTTCGTATATTAAATACATCTTCAGAAGGAATCTGAAGATGTATTCTGAAGATGTATTATATATATATATATATATATATATATATATATATATATATATATATATATATATATATATATATATATATATATATATATATATATTTATATATATACATAAGAGGTTACCTCACACACGCCTACTCATATTTATCCATTTCTACTCTCATATATCCTTACAAGTATACCCATTTCCCTCAAACGAGTCAACTCATACTTGCCTATACTCAATATTCTCACTTGTATACCTCACATATATACCTCACATATATACCTCACAACACAGCAACTCATATATTCTTCTCATACGTCCACTCACAGTCAAGCATTTATTCGTAATGAGCTGGACATTTACATTTCAATATCCATAATTATTAATGCTATCTGTTTTCGAACCGTGGGATAGCAATGCTTAGATTTTATGTGGCGGGTGTGTTGTTGTTCACCGTTGGTTGATCAGAAGCACTATCTGTCTTAGCTATGTGGGACCTGAGTCTTCCCTGGAAACACAAACTGTAACTGTCTCTATTTTCCGCTTGTTACAACTTGTAATAAAGTTGTTACATCTTGGCTTAACGTGTTTATGTCGTATTAGAACGTTGTTTCAACTTGCTATATTGGTTGTTATAACTGGTTAGGAGGTCTTAAAACTTGTTCGAACGTTGTACCAACGTCGAAGTTTCGGTGTGTGTTTTGCGGGTTCCCTCTTCTTCAATTAATTATCTGTGTCTCTCTCTGTCTCTGTCTCTCTCTCTCTCTCTCTGTAATACAGGCGTGGGCAGAAATACTGACAAATGTATGGGTTCGAAACTTAGTAAGAGTCTTGGCAAGAAGTTAATAAGAGCTTTTGAGCAGAATGAAATTAAAATTTTCTTGGTGAATAATGACTGAATGTCTATTACTGCAGGGAAATAAATCGCCTTTATTCTACAGCTTTATTGAGACGTTTTAATATTACATTACTTTACTCACTTCGGAGGGTTATATAACTTACGAATGTCTCAGTTAAAAGCCTTCTTTATGAGGTTTGTGATAATATTTTATATATAATCGTCACTATTTCTTCTATTATTCTTCTTATTATTAATGTTATTATTTATTTATTTATTTATTTATTAGTATTATATATAGTTTTAATATTTGACAGTTTTTTTTTTTTGCCTTGTGTTATGGAAAAATACATTAGCATGCAGTGCTAGAGCACAGTTAATGAGTAATTGCCTCCCTTTACTGCATAATTGATGCCTTGGGCGTCACAGAAAGATGACAGATATTTATTTATGTGTTTGAGATATTTTTTTCCCAATAATTTGGCATTATATAGTTAATAAGTTATTAGAAAGGAATTTGGGGGGTTTTATTGAAAAATATAACAAAACACACACACACACACACACACACACACACACACACACACACATGTATATATATATATATATATATATATATATATATATATATATATATATATATATATATATATATATATATATATATATATATATATCAACGAGACGTGTAGGTTAGTCTCCATTTGACAGCATACTCGCTATGATATTAATATTAAGAAACATATCGGATATATTCTCCCCTTCTCTTCCCTCTCGCTATTTGATGAAGAGCGTGTATGAGAATATTAGAAATCCTTAACTCTGGCAAACAGCTAAGAGTTTTTTTTATCTCCATTGGCCTTTGCGCATGTGCAGGCATCACACACACACACACACACACACACACACACACACATACACGCTAATACGCATGTGTAGCCGCATTAATAATTAGATAAATGCAAAGACTCCGGAGCACACATTAATGTAGCTGACTGTATGTATATGCCTACGCATATATGAATATATTTACGTGGATATAAATAATTATATATACTCTCTTTTACACAAATGTATCCTCTGTAGATATGTTCTCAATATAAGTCTTATAACACGGCCTATACGAGTTGGTCATATACTAGAAGACCAGAACACACACACACACACACACATACATATATATATATATATATATATATATATATATATATATATATATATATATATATATATATAAAATGTTTATATACGACAGATATATTAATGAAATCCTTCAGCATGTTCTATCGCTGTTGCTCAATTAGATTAGATTACGGACTAGCGCCCATTTTTTTTCAATTTTTTTTTTAATTTGAAGAGGAAAATCCTTTTTTGACACTCAGTATGCACTAATTTGTGCCGTGACGGAAAAAAAAATATTTTATAGATCCCCAAATGCGACTCAGGACGATGAAATAACTCCCCAATCTCTCCCTCCCCCCCTTTTCCATCCTCCCCCCCCCCCTCTATCCCTCTGTTCTATCCCCTCCCTAGCCTCCGTGCTCCCTCATTATAGCCCCCCCCAACCCCCGAGTAATTTAGGTCGGCAGCCATATTGAACGACCGAAAGCGTTCCCACTTTCTATAACATTAGTAAACATTCGTCTTAAAAATCCTCATTATATAGGAACTTGGTTATATTTTGCTATATTTTTTGGTGTAAGTTTAGATTCGTCATGTTTTTTATTATATAATAAGCCTCTAAGGCGTTAATTTACGACGGCGGCGACGGCGGCGTCGGCTGATACGACATCGAGCGGGAGATGAAAGTGAGGCTGGCAGACGCAAGCATCCTCATCCCGTGCCTTACAGCATCCATAAACTCCCCTTCATCTTATTCCTATCACCACCCTCTGTGCATCATCTTCAACCCCCCCTTCATCCCAGCATCTACAACTCCTTGATCCCAGCATCCACAACTTATTCATCCCAGCATCCACAAGTTATTCATCCCAGCATCCACAAGTTATTCATCCCAGCATCCACAATCCCGTTCATCCACAACCGCTTCATCTCAGAACCCACATCTCATTCGTTGCTAAAACTCAATGACAAGTCCCACTATATTCTCCGAGCACATCAAGGAGACATTTGAGAATCGTATTTCTTAAATGGTTTCAATATGTTTTGTTAACTTATATGCTTATTGCTGGATGAAAATCCTCCAATCACATGCTCCAGCCAGTTGTTCAAACATCTGTGGGTATTGGAGTTTTCTAATCAGCTTTTGAGGGTATTGATTGGTGAAGATGATCAGGTAATGTGCTTGACTGACCTTCATATCAACTGTGGCATTGAAGACTGAGAATACACCCCCAAATTGACTGATTTTCAAAATCAGTTCTGATAGAAGCACAGAGTTGACAATTGAAACAGAGCGCATCCGATATCGGACCACGGGGAACTGTGCTATGTGAATACAGGTTAGCCTGGCCGAGCCAAACCACATTTTTGTTTTCCAGTGTTCGCCGCTCTCTATTCGTTCAGTATTATGAACGGATAGAGGGCGGTGAGCCTATCCCTTGTGCCTGTGACTACTGATCGGTAAATGTAAACACAATGATGAACAAATTATTTAGGAAATTGTCTGGTGTCCTTTACATATATATATATATATATGTAAATGACACAAGACATTCACAGTGATTACATATATATATATATATGTAATCATTGTGAATACTCACAGACGTATTGACTCGCATAATCACTGATTCACAGACTTAACAGGAATCATGTACTTACAGACTTATTATACTTACAAATTAACAGTCTCGAGGATTTACAGGGTTGCAGACTCACATATTCAGAGACTCATACTCACAGATTCACATAGACTCACATATTCAGGGACTCATACTCACAGATTCACATAGACTCACATATTCAGAGACTCATACTCACAGATTCACATAGACTCACATATTCAGAGACTCATACTCACAGATTCACATAGACTCACATATTCAGAGACTCATACTCACAGATTCACATAGACTCACATATTCAGAGACTCATACTCACAGATTCACATAGACTCACATATTCAGAGACTCATACTCACATATTCACATAGACTCACATATTCAGGGACTCATACTCACAGACTCACATTCTCACAGACTTGCATAAAAATCAATCCCACAGATCGACTAACAATCTCCAACAATCGATTGGTAAAGTTCAGAAAATGCATTTGTATTCAAAACAATTTTTTACTCAAGTTGTAACCAATTTCATTTACAAAAGTAGTTTCTTACTCAAATAGTATGCAGTTTCATTTACAAAAGTAGTTTCTTACTCAAATAGTATGCAGTTTCATTTACAAAAGTAGTTTCTTACTCAAATAGTATGCAGTTTCATTTACAAAAGTATATTTATTTTTTACTAACAACTCTGTTAGTTTCATTCCAGTTTTATTCTGCTTAAGTCGTACATCTGGTAATTTTATTTAGAAAAGACTTTTGTAATTTTGAGTAACTGTATTCATGTTATAAGTCACTAAATAACAGGAAATTATTTTGTACTTTGGGCCAGAAGTTTCTGCGAAGTAAGGTGATCATCATGGTAAAATTTCTAGTAGGTCTAAATAACAGTTGGTAGAGAAATAAGGACAAGGAGCTGAGATATGAGGACAAGGAGCTGGGATATGAGGACAAGGAGCTGGGATATGAGGACAAGGAGCTGGGAAATAAGGACAAGGAGCTGAGATATGAGGACAAGGAGCTGAGATATGAGGAGAAGGAGCTGGGGTATGAGGACAAGGAGCTGGGATATGAGGAGAAGGAGCTGGGATATGAGGACAAGAAGCTGGGATATGAACACAAGGACCTGGACAATGAGTTCAAGAAGTTGGAATATGAGGACAAGGGGCTGAGATATGAGGACAAGAAGCTGGGATATGAGGACAAGAAGCTGGGATATGAGGACAAGGAGCTGGGATATGAGGACAATGAGCTGGGATACAAGGACAAGGAGCTGGGATATGAAGACAAGGAGCTGCTATATATATGCGCGTTTGCTAGTCCTTGTATCAGTCTGTGTGACTGTGAGCGCTATTCCATACGAACATAAAAGCCGAATTGGGCGAGAAGAAAAACCACTGAGTTACCTTAATCTGTGAAGGTGCGAATTTGACCAAAATGAGGGGTAGTTTACTTTGGGAAAAGTTGGCTTGTTACTGGTTTACACAATTTTTTAACAAAGTTACTTTTATATTTAGCAAATAAATAGTTATTTAGATGTTTCAGGACTTTAATTCATTTTCTTATCAGTATTGTCAATAGGATAATTTTACCTCGTCAATTATTTACAATATTTTATCTGGCTTTGTCTGATTTATATTGATCATTCGGGTTCCTAAAAGCAGGTGTTCAGATGTATCAGCTTGACCAGTGATGTTGGGAGCATGGCACAGCATTCTGAACCTACAATAAGCATAATGCTGAGATGCATAGGACCAAAAGTTTAACAAGTTTGATTTCATAAATATTATATAAGTAAAAAAATTGCTAGAGTGCAGTATCAAAATCTTAAATGGTTTGCTTGTTAAAGGAAGGTGATTGAATGTTGTTTGAAATTTATGTTCAAGATCCAGTTTAATCCTTTAAATCCTAAATTTAATAAATTTAATCCTTTATTTTTTACTCGATATTCAGGTGTTTGAGATTAAATTAGGTAACTTTTTCTCCTAAGATTCCCGTCCTCTGAGAGGAGGAAACAATGCACTATGGCAATCAATAGATTCTTGAGTGGAGCCAATTACACAAAAGTTGCCAGAGACATTGAAATAATAGAAGGACCAAATATTCCAAAATTAGTAGTGTATATAAGATAAGATTATAGATTCAAGAACACTAAGACAGTCAGAGATTAATTGTAACAAACAATTTTAAAGACAGTAAAATGCTTCTTAAATACTGTCTTAATATTGTCGACTGCTACTTGAATACGGTCTAAATATTGTCAGCTGCTTCTTAATACTGTCTAAATATTGTCAGTTGTTTTGTGTGAAGACGAATTACTATCAGCTATGTACTGATGATTGAACGAAGAAGCATAATCAGAACATTTTTTTAGGAAGAAGGAGCATCATGGAGCATTATTATTATTGAAGATTATTAGCATTATTATATTTTGTTTTTCAATACATAAGCGAGCCACAACCCAAGCACTTACTAACCTAGCTCCTGAAGCGTCTTATATTACACAACTCGCGATATATATATATATATATATATATATATATATATATATATATATATATATATATATATATATATATATATATATATATATATATATATCCGAGGCTATGGGTCCCCCTTCTTCCAGCTAGAGGTGGTACTCCCTTCCATATATATATATATATATATATATATATATATATATATATATATATATATATATATATATATTATGGATGTATTGGGGGGTGTTTGATGAATAATACGTAATGAATATGTGAAAACTTAATTTTTTTTTGAGAAATTTGGAATTATTCCATGGGGCTTAGATACGTTGATAATATTTTTCACATTTGGCCATTAGGTCTATGTATCTCAGAGCTCTTCAAACTGTTAGTTCAGTGTTCTTGACTGAACAACATTGTTCAATATTGAGTCTGTTGGATTCAAGCCATGATAACCAGTAAATGTTTAGGGAAGCTGGCCGTAGCAAAACATAACAGATGTTTACCATGTTTTTTCATGGATTTAAAAAACATTACTTAGGCCTTGAAACTATTTTGATTTACTTGCGGTGATTAATTATGAAAACACCATTGAAAAATTAATAGTTAGGAACAGAGTCCGAAGTTATAAGTTTCAATAATAAAATAAACTGTAAATTTTTTTTATAAATACTATATAGAACAAACATCCCAAAATTTTACATTTACAGTTTCCCAGCATAAATAATTCTACAAGAAGTAGATAAATGTCTAATGCCCTATTTACTCATTTGTCCCAAAATTCTCACACAGTTGATTGAATAGGGTGTTCTTCAATGACAAATTGTAAAATCAATTATAAAGGAAATATTATTGAAGCAAAATATCATTAAAGGAAATTATTATTATTATTGAACCTGCTTAACACAAATTACAAAGTCATGCACCGTGAATATTAGTAATTAATTATACACTTTGGACCAATTTTAATTTGATAAATATATAAAAAAAAACAGCAGTCTAGTATCATCTTAGTAAGATAATACTAGACTGTTGTTGTTTATATATATATATATATATATATATATATATATATATATATATATATATATATATATATATATATATATATATATATATATATATATATATATAAGACGCATGCACTAATGCAGAGTTACGCAAAGAGACTTACTCAGACCGACATACGCAGAGATACAGAGAGATACACAAAAACACATGGAGACATGGGGAGATAAAGAGAGATACAAATAGACAAAAACGCAGCGACACAGAGATAAACAGACACACAGAGAGCTACAGGGATACATAATAGAAACACATAGAGCTTCTGAGAAATATACAGAAACAGAGACACAGAGATGAACAGAGATATAGAAGGACACAGGAAGATGTACATAAAACACACATATTTACCAAAAAAATAGATCCACATAAACAGACAAACATACATATATAATGTGTAAGACGCACCTTTTTTTAAAAGTGACACCAAATCCTTTTTCCTCAGTTTTACTCTGACTCTTCTGTTTATGATCTAAGATAAAACTGCCTTCAGCACTAAGACAACAAGTCCTTCCTTCCTTCCTTCTTTCCTCCTCGACACGATAAAAGTATAGATCAAGTCAAATTACCAAGATCAGGTCCTGGGAATGTATGTATGTATGTATATGTATGTATGTGTATTTGTGAAGGTGGAAAAAGGGTGTGTTACAGGAAACATCACCACCACCACACACACGGCGCAAGCACACATACACACACACCCCTACCACCACTCATGCAGGGGGACATGGTATGTTTATTGTTACTCTCTCCTACCTTGCTTGACTAGTCTGGTTGCTATACATTTATCCCGGAGAGGGGAGAGTGGTTGTAGTAGGGAGTGGTAGGGTGGGTGGTGGGGAACACCACACCACTACCACCATCATCCCCTACCTTTTCCCACCCAGCTGCAAGCAAGCAAAGGGTGCTTGGGAACTCCTCAAATCTGGTTTTCCTTCTGACATGTCCCAAGTTCCTTGCCGCTTCTACTTACCACGATATCACCGGATGGTCAATATTTTATTAAGAAGGGGAAGATAGCTTCCTCTGCTTCCAATTTTACGAGATTTTTATTCTTGGTATCACATGGAGATTAGATATCCAGCAGATAACATTAAACTCTTTCGGGTTGGTTTATACAGCTTATTTATATAAACCCGCGGAAACGCCTAATCGCCGAAGACGTGAATATAAAGTCGTTGTTTCAGTTTTAAAATCAAGATGGAAAAAAACACTAACAAGTCTCCTGTCCCTTTCCCTTCGTACAAGCCCCTAGAAACATGCTGAGCCTTAGGTAAATTCTGGTAAATTATATGATCTCAGCGTGAGATCTCGCACGAATAACGAAACTACCCAAAATTATTATAAAAAAAAATATAAAAAATCCACAACAGCATAAAAAATGTAAATTTCTAACACACACAATCTTCATCAATAAATAAGACGACCCTATCAAATCCCAAGAATTTATTGAGCTGTCTACATTCCATACAAACGCCACGAGACACGAAGGAGCATCCTAGCATGAGAATAACTTCACCAGAGGTCATCTCATTAATGCAAGGAGACAAGCGGATGCTGTGTCATCATAGAGAATGGAGGCAATACCTGCCCGACCGTCAATAACTTTAATAAAATAGAACTCGCTCGCGTTCGGACCGACCTCCTGCTACAGAAAGGGGTGACCAGGGAACCGAACGCGTTATACAAGCCGAGGAAAACGTCGATGGTAAACAGTTGGAAGAACTTAGATCATATATTTAGATAAAGAAGGAAATACGTGTATGTTAAACTCGTTGAAAAGATGAATACCAATGTTAAAAAAAAATAGTATATGTAAATTGTAAACAGAATACGGCTTGGTTTGCATGTAGGCAGAAAACTTCATTATTTTTGTAGCTCTTGTTTGCAATAAGTTAAATTGGGCTACATAACTTTATTATTATTATTATTATTATTATTATTATTATTTATTTTAAAGCAGTACTTCATCACCTACTTTAATTAATATTTCTGCTACTACCCGTGTCGCTGCAATTATTACTGCAACTGCTACGACTATTATATATGTTACATCTATAATTATATATGCTACATCTACAACTATATATGCTACATCTATAATTATATATGCTACATCTACAACTATATATATGCTACATCTATAATTATATATGCTACATCTATAATTATATATACTACATCTACAACTATATATGCTGCATCTATAATTATATATGCTACATCTACAACTATATCTGTTACATCTACAACTATTCCTAGTGCAGTTTTAGCTTGTAATTAGACAAGTGAATTGTTAGTACTGGTAAGTGAAACAATATTATTATTACCAATAATAAATCACATTATTAATCATAATAATAATATAACTAATAGACATAAACAATAATGAAGGTGAAGGGAAAGACCCAATGTATAAGTGTATTAAAGCAAATATTCGGATGTAACTTAGATCTTTTCATAAGGTGCTGTATACATTATTATGCAAAATCTAATATATCATTTTCCAGGACATTGTACACAAAAAACTTGAGAAAGGATGTAGACTACATCCGATTATTTTTAATACAATTACACATACATCAGATCTTCCATTCACCTTCATTTAAACACTAGGTCACTGTAGTAAGTTTTCTTAATAATAATAATATTAATAAAGGTTTCAAGCTACAATTAGCAATGTTTTTATTCAATTATTGATAGGATTCAAGACCCTAATTTAAAGATCCAAAACTAGAAACAAAAATTATTTGAAATCAAATTATATTCAACAGTATCACATCTTATGGTAAAATGATCCATTTGTTTAAGTTTCGTTTAAAGTTAAAATAGTATATAGTTTATTTGGATTGAAATCATTTTTCTTCTAATTTTTTTATAAGTTCTTGTGGTGGTTAGAAGTATATTCTTGGTGTATATATATACATTGAAAACATATACACCTTTCGGTTTTTATACCTCTTCTGTTGTTGTTCATACCTGGACAATATTAAAAAATTAAACAGTATTGTTCATATTAAAGAATTCATTCAAATCAAGGTTGTTCAACACTTTATTGCTTTAAACCACTTGTAATTACCAAAATTATCAACATTATAAATAATAAAAATTATAATAATATGTTAATAAATATGATGTAATTAAGTTAATTTAATAGAATAGTAATCTCGATATGAGGAAGACTAAGGTCGAAGCAGCAGTTTATATCAAATATTAATAAGGAAAATTTTGACAAACACAGAAAACTTTTAGCTGATTTGTAAAATTTTTTCAAAAATATAAATATTTGCATTGTTTAATCCTGTTGATTGTTTAAGTTTACTGTTTGATTATTTTAAATGGTTGCTTCAGTGGTTTACTTATTGATTTTTTTACTCAGGTGAATATTTACAGATACTGAAGGTTTACAATTTTGTTTTACAGTTATTCCATGTATTATTTACTTACAAAAACAATTAAGGTATTGGCCTACAATTGTGTACTGTGAATATCTCTTGATTAAAGCAAGTAACAGCATTAATAACTATCCAGTGCATATATTTCTCACTATCTTTTAGCAATCTATATAATCAAGCAATTGTTTAAATTAAAATCTATATTAAAACACCTAAATTAATATGTATATTTTGTGGAAGATGAATATACAGCACCTCCCATATTGTAAGAAATCTTGCATTGGAGCTTACGTATTGGAAAGATCCTGTGAAGGATCTCCTCTACTAGTATGACCAATTCTAAGGATTTGCAGTCGTTTTAGAACGGTTAGGCAAGACGTTTTCCTTAAATTACTACATTGGCAGAATTATAGAACCTAGTTCTTCTAGAAAGAAACTTTCAAAGTTTGGGGCAGGTATTTTGCGAAAACCTCTTCTGTATTCTTAAGAATATTACCAAATATATTAAAAAAATGATAGGAATCTTACAAGTAAACTATCATATTTGTATGAATCTTGCAAGTAAACTATCATATTTGTATGAATCTTGCAAGTAAACTATCATATTTGTATGAATCTTGCAAAGAATCTCACACACTTGTAGTGGTAATAGATATCCTGAACTTCTGGGAAACATTAAATATGACTAAATAGAAATAAAAAAATAATATTAGGAACACGGTATATGTTAATTAATTAATGATGATATTTCCATACATTTATTCCAAAAATGGCTTCCTGCAATGTCATTTAATTAACAAAAAACACCGTTTTCCCTGGAAATTCTCCCTGCAGACGTTTGAAAGGCAGCATATATATATGATTTTATTTGAGTAGGATCATTGATACACATTTGTTTCACTAATTCATTGTAAATATATACTATCTTATGCTATTATTATCCACGTGTGGGCCTATTGGTTGGTATGAATGGGAGCTGCCTCGCATGGGCCAATAAGCCTTCTGCAGTTCTTATGCGGTTATTATTTATATCCAGCTTATTCACATTCATTTTTTCATTGTACCTCACCTCACTTCATCTCTCTCTATATTTGTATAATACTTGACTTGTAAATCATTCATTCATTCTGAAGATGTATTAATGTACGAAAGTACTTAAGGAAATTCCTGTTACAATTCTTCCTTCGTGGTCTGACACTGTCATATATATACATATATATATATATATATATATATATATATATATATATATATATATATATATATATATATATATATATATATATATATTAAATATGACCGAAAAAGTAAGATCATATTTAAGATCGGTCATATTTAATAATATATGTCTACAGGAAAGACTGCTACCAAAATATACTAATATATATATATATATATATATATATATATATATATATATATATATATATATATATATATATATATATATATATATATATATGAAAAGGGACATCATAGCCTCGTATAATGTGGTATACAAAACAGTAAATACATATCAAGATTCAATATTTGAATATGTTTATTAATTTATTTTCTTCATCTTTAAGTTGTACACAGGCAAAAAATTTCTGTATTTTCCAAATAATTAATTACATTATAATATCCAATTACATGTAATTCTTTAAAATATTATATTATATTTTAAGTGGTGACTGGCGGTCACACTTTGTGGGTTGGGGGTTATAAAAGATTCATGGCTGAATATATTACTGAGAGCAGAGTATATATTACTATATACTCTGTAATAGTGTTAGTAATATATTACTAACACTCCATAAATATATATTTGCTGTAGGCAAGCATTAGTTATGTATTTAAACATGATTTCTGATGGAATTTTTTTTTCTTGAAGTTTTGGTATTGTCTTCGTGCTTTCAGACCTATTTGTCTTATGGTATTTGAACGTGTGTGTGTGTGTGTGTGTGTGTGTGTGTGTGTGTGTGTGTGTGTGTGTGTGTGTGTGTGTGTGTGTGAGTACTCACCTAATTGTGCTTGCGGGGGTTGAGCTCTGGCTCTTTGGTCCCGCCTCTCAACCGTCAATCAACTGGTGTACAGATTCCTGAGCCTATTGGGCTCTAGTGTGTGAGTGTGTGTTTGTGTGTGTGTGTGTGAAGAATTCTCCAATCAAGAGACCGAAGATAATGTTTCATAGCAGCTAGTTTCCACTTTGTCATATTCGCTACTAAAAGATGTCCCTAGTATGCACAGTCTATTGACAGCTATGAGAGCCATATATCAGCTCATAGTAACCAATAGACAGTCTATTGGCTAATCAAAGTCAATACACAACTTTTTTCAACTACGTTCTTTCCCATTTTCTGCCTTAGTGAATTTAAATGTAAGGAGGTTTATATATTGGCTTATAAGTATATATAGATATATAATCCAACTTATTGGATACCTCGGGCCTTCCCTCCCAATCAGATCTGAGGTTGAGTCAGTGCTAAATTGAAAAACGAATCACTATTAAAATTTAACATTTGATCCCAATCACCATTTAGGTCTTTGCCAGGATTCTCAACTCTTTAAAGGAATGTTATGTAAGTCTGTAGATCATCTCATAAATATGTAATATACATATTATAGATATTTGTACAAGATTGTTGATGAGTTCGTTCATCTCCTGTACAGCATTTTTGAACACTTATGTTTATCTTGAGATGATTTCGGGGCTTTAGTGTCCCCGCGGCCTGGTCCTCGACCTCCACCCCCAGGAAGCAACCCGTGACAGCTAACACCCAGGTACCAAATTTACTACTAGGTAACAGGGGCATAGGGTGAAAAACTCTGCCCATTGTTTCTCGCCGGCGCACGTGATCGAACCCGGGACCACAGGATCACAAGTCCAGCGTGCTGTCCGCTCAGCCGACCGGCTCCCTGTGTGTATGTGTGTGTGTACAACAGATGAATGATTCCGAGACGTGTGTATAAAATTTTCAGCGAAGCCTCTGTGTAGAATCCAAACATCAGGCGGCTATACTGTCATCATATACCGTTATAGAGGCTTCTACTAGCTTTCCTAGGGGCTTCTACAAGATCCTCTAGCGGTTTCTACAAGGTCTTCTAGTGGCTTCTACAAGATCATCTAGTGGCTTCTACAAGATCCTCTAGCGGCTTCTACAAGATCCTCTAGAGGCTTCTACAAGATCCTCTAGCGGCTTCTACAAGATCCTCTAGCGGCTTCTACAAGATCCTCTAGTGGCTTCTACATGCTCCTCTAGCGGCTTCTACATGCTCCTCTAGCGGCTTCTACAAGATCCTCTAGTGGCTTCTACATGCTCCTCTAGCGGCTTCTACAAGATCCTCTAGTGGCTTCTACAAGATCCTCTAGAGGCTTCTACAAGATCCTCTAGCGGCTTCTACAAGATCCTCTAGAGGCTTCTACAAGATCCTCTAGCGGCTTCTACAAGATCCTCTAGCGGCTTCTACAAGATCCTCTAGCGGCTTCTACAAGATCCTCTAGCGGCTTCTACATGATCCTCTAGGGGGCTTCTACAAGATCCTCTAGGGGGCTTCTACAAGATCCTCTAGCGGCTTCTACAAGATCCTCTAGCGGCTTCTACAAGATCCTCTAGGGGCTTCTAGAAGATCCACAATTGGCTTCTACAAGATTCTCTAGCGGCTTCTACAAGATCCTCTAGGGGGCTTCTACAAGATCCTCTAGTGGCTTCTACAAGATCCTCTAGCGGCTTCTACAAGATCCTCTAGAGGCTTCTACAAGATCCTCTAGGGGGCTTCTACAAGATCCTCTAGCGGCTTCTACAAGATCCTCTAGCGGCTTCTACAAGATCCTCTAGGGGCTTCTAGAAGATCCACAATTGGCTTCTACAAGATTCTCTAGCGGCTTCTACAAGATCCTCTAGGGGGCTTCTACAAGATCCTCTAGTGGCTTCTACAAGATCCTCTAGCGGCTTCTACAAGATCCTCAATGATGTGAATGATCAATCATTCATTAAGAACAATCAATTATGTAGATCATCTCCGATTTGATTAATTTGGTCACGGAACAAGAGTATATTATTCACGGCGGATCGGATCCAGAGACCTGTTGTTACTTCCACAAGTCATACTCCCAAGACAGAAAATACTTCACCATCGAAAATCTAAATTGTTTAAGTTCTGGAAACAAAGGGTAAAAAAAATGAGGAAAAACGTAGATATGTTACATTACCTTGTGGGATGCTGCTTGTCTTGGGGATCTCGTGGAGATGCGTTCTGGTGTAGGGATGCTGGTGTGAGGTGTTTGGGAGGAGGGGGGGGGAGGGATGTAGGGGCCGGGGGGGGTGGGGGGGGGGGGTGGGCGGGTGGGGGGTAGTTAGGTTATATGGGCTTTTGGGAACTTGCTCTTCTTCCCCCCCCCCCTACACACACACACACCACCCCCCTCTCTCTCCCTCTCCCAGCATCCTGCTTGACCCGTCATGCAAGATGCTTGCAAAAGCAACCTCTGGGAAAGACCTCTTTTTTGGGGGCCTTTGCTTTCAGGAACCCATCATGCAAGGGGGGACCCAGAGCGGAGGAGACCTGAGAGAATCAGAGCCTTGCTCTACTACTACTACTGATATACCCCCCCCCCCCCTCTGTGCTGGTATACTGGAGTTCGGTATATATAAAGTTAGACATTATACTCCCGCAATGTCAGGTGATGGGGAATTCAGAGAGGGGAGGAAGAACATATTGTCTCGGAGAAAAGTCGTTACTAGTACTGTAAGCTGAGTTTTTGCTGGAAAAGTTTTAGATGGAAGTAAGAGATATGTTGTTGGTATAGTCATATATTTCTTCATATAGCAGCGGAGATTGTCTTATATGAGGCCCAAATGTACTGGAATAAAGAAGAGCTTGGATATATCCTCAAAGAAATGCCATGACTCTATATATATATATATATATATATATATATATATATATATATATATATATATATATATATATATATATATATATATATATATATATATATACACACAACAAAGGCGGCGGATTTTATACTTACAGCAACAGGCTCATACATTCCCGTAAATATATAGAGAGACACAGAGGTCAAATTATTTATATGTACGCTCAGAAAAAAGCATGGAAAATATACATGGTTATATTTTCCCTTGGTAACAACCATTGCGTAATTGCGTAGGATTTCGTTCATTATATACAATGTAATCTAATATTTATCTCATCTAAAACAAACGAAGTCAGCATTACGTTCGCTTTTGTAGGGATGTTAGCTTCTAAGAGTGAAACAAAAAGGTCATAGATGTTATGATGTTTGAGATTTGTATTTCTGAGGGAGAAATGTAGCCAGGATTCAAAAAGTTTAATTTTGATACCCATTTATAGATATCTTTTTCCCTAGAAACATTAAAATAAATCCTTATCTTTTAGATTCTATTAATGCCCGAGAATGTTCTCTTCACAACATTAATATAATTTGTAGCATTCTAGAAGAATATTTTTTATTTATATATATAATATGTATGTATATACATATATTCGTATTTAGTAATACATCTTCATAAGGATCTTAATTCTTCCTCCATGGTCTGACTTTGCCACGTTCATCACATGGAAATTTCTTCGTTATTTACACATATATACATACATATATTTACAAGCATATGTATACATCATATGTATACATACATATGAAAGATGTCCCCAAAGTAAATGAAATCCTCCAAGCTGAGACCAAATTCCAGAAAACAATCAGGAACTCTACTGAAAATATTCAGATGAAAGTTAATCGTATATTGAATGCAGTTATTGCGAGAAATAAAGGCAGCATCCATTTGCAAAAGGCCAGGGGAGGCTATATACAGCCTAGGTTACTTCTACAAAAATGGCCAAACCCACAAGCCTGCTAACCCTCTACGTCCCTTAGACATAGTGAAGACGACAAAACCCGGTGGTATCATAGCATGTCTAGACGTTTGAATCCCTACTTACCACCATCCCTGAATAGACACCACTATCACCTTAGAATTAGAATCTATCATGACAATTCAACTCCTTATCTAGAGTTTGCCTTATGTAATCTCTTGGAGATTTGCGCCAAAAGTGACCCCATTCTCAATCTTTTTTTGGAAGACGTAAGATAGCAGGTATTCGCAGATAGCCATGAAGTCCACTAGAAGTCCTCTTTGCAAATTTATGTATGGGAACACTAAATAGCATCTTCAAAATCACAGCAGAACCTCATCAATTATATATTTATTTGTATGAAAATCTACTTAAAACTCAGTTTCTAACCCATGAACTAGGCATCAATGGTACACTCCTTTTCCTCCATGTCTACATAAGAACGAAAGTCAACACTTTAACCACAGAAGGCTATACTAAACCCAACAACATTGGAAGGTGTAGCCTTGGCTCAGTGAATGCCCAGATTGATATGAGACTAGTGTGTTAAGCAGGCGAAGAGTCACAATAACGTGGCTAAAGTATGTTGACCAGACGACTTTCAATCGTTAGATTGAAAGCGACTGAAGAATGTCGCTTTCAATCTAACGATACTGGTATGACTACCACAATGCTTTCTAGAAGACTGATCTGCCACATACAAGCTGCTGCCCATAGAAACCATATGCAAAGGGAGCAAAACACGATACTGACAAGGAACATGTTCGTAGATAATATAAAAATCCTGGAATCTAAAACAGACTAAAGAAGATTGAAAATCCTGGAAGCATCAGAAAAATAGATCCACTTTAAATATACAGAATAATCACTTAGCTTTCACGCCAAAACACAGAACCAGATCTCACCCAGGTCTTTACGCCATCCAGAGTTTGACTTAATGCCTTAACCAATGAACAAATCTTAAATTGAAATTGCAATCAAAATTGAATTCTGGTTGCAATTCTTTTAACCATGTTGTAGAACAGTCGATTAAGGCAGCGTTTGGTATGTTCTCGGACGTAGGTTCGTCCGAGATATATATATATATATATATATATATATATATATATATATATATATATATATATATATATATATATATATATATATATATATATATATAGCTAGCTTCGTAAGGGACAATAGGTCTTAAGAAGTTTCCTTTAGCAAATATTCCTAAATTTTAAATACAGTAACATATAACCAGAGTCGAAGTTCCCCAATACAAAAGCTAATTAAATTCAATAAGCGTCAGGCTTTTGTTCCTCTCACGGCGTCTTGGGATTACAAAGTGAGGCGATTTTGTGTTACATCTATGTCTTTGTTTCCATGTATATCTCTATTACGTTTTATTGTATATCTTCACTACAAATCGTAGTGTATCTCCAGTATATTTCCATGTATATCTTTACCACGTTTCGACGTACATTTCCATATATATATATATATATATATATATATATATATATATATATATATATATATATATATATATATATATATATATATATCATATGTAAATTTCAAATATGTTTATACATATATCTTTACTAAGTTCTTATAAATATTATCGATGTTTCCATGTTTTTCTCCAATACGTTTCCATGTATGTCTATAATATTATAATATCTTCCTTATTCAGTATATCTTGAATATGTTTCCTTGTAGTTTTAGAATAAGTTATGATTTATATCTCTCTTTAATTCTTTATTCATGTATATCAACAGATATTGTAATCATATTTATTGCCATTTGTTCTTTATATATATTTATTACTGTAAACATGTATATCTCCCATTACTGCAAGCACATAAATTCCCCAATTCTATATCTATGTATACTTTCAGTTTCTTTATACGATGATGTTTAAGTCACATTTAAATTGATTAAAGCTTGTATTCATTTTGCATATATCTCAAGTTACATATAAAAAAGAATAAATCATCAAAATATTCTGACAACTCTAGGTGACTAACAACAATGGATGAATGACAACTATTTATGTATGACAACAGTTGATAAATACAATACATTTTTTCATCAAACAACGTTTGCTATCAGCTAAGATAAGAATCAAAATGTAGTGTCATCAATCCTTTTAATTCACTAATTCAGAAAGCGTTTTTCTGTTAGTTTTCTCTCATATTGTTTATATATATATATATATATATATATATATATATATATATATATATATATATATATATATATATATATATATATATATAAGAGAATTACAGGAAAGCAGTAAAAATCAAAGGAGAAGAAAAGCAGCTGCAACGTCGTAACATATACATGGATATACACTGAATATATACACTGTTATATATACACTGAGAGCATGTTTTTGTCCAGGACCAAAGTATTCTTGCTGGTTGGTGAGTAAACTCTTATATAGTTATATATATATACCATTAATGTATGGGTATATTTGTATACATATGTATGGGTATATATACCCACCCAGATGTTGTTAGACTTTAAGATCAACACCAGAGCAATCAGTACACATAGCATCTGGGAAACTTGGCCGCCCACTGGGAAAAGGGTGCTAGGAACATTTTGAAAGAATTGGGTTCTAGGCTCATTGACACAACCAGAGACCAAAAAGCTGCCAGTTTCCTATTTCAGCGCCTCATAGTGGCGATCCAGAGGAGGAAACTCCTGTGGTGTCCTCGGATCCTGTCCGGAAACCTAGAAGCTCCAAGAGATTCACAACCTTTTGCCTTTCATTGTAGTCACCAAATTGTAACTTGAAATTTTTATGAATATCAAATACAGCAAACAGAAAACAATAAAAAAGAAGGGGGGGGGGGGGGAGATAGGACAAAAGAACATAGACACTCCATTGGTGGCTTTGGGATACCTAAAAATCCTTTCTAATGGGGCTGTGGAACTTTTCTCTGTACATTTGCATACAATGTCAACCTTATATAGGTTTTGGTTTTAGTTTTAATTGGGCAATATATATATATATATATATATATATATATATATATATATATATATATATATATATATATATATATATATGAATAAAATATACGTGTTGGTTGATCAGGAAGCTGTAGTGAAGGTCTGCTGTTAATGACAGGCCATAAGCCAAACAGCAAGCTATTACTCACAGGAAGAATTGGCCAAGGGGGAGGTGAAGCCGTCATGAAGATAGAGGTTGAAGCATGAAAGAAACAGTAGGTAGAGGCAGGTATTGAGCCTCGCAGCATCAAAACAGTGAGATGAACCAGCGATACATAAGCCACTCAGCATATAGGAAAAGCTGTTATCATCTTATTATGTCTCATCCTTGTAAGTGGAGATGTTATTATAAGAGAGAGAGAGGATCGTATGGGTTATCTTGTGGTTATCTTGATCTTGGGACAGGGTAATAACAATCCAATATTGCAACTAAACTTTATTTTCTTGTTTTGGTAAGTACAATACATTAATGATACATCTAATAAATTAAAACAGATAAACTCTCTACCAGATTTTTGTTGTTAAAACAAACAATATGTCTATAATTTCGTTGCAAACAAATACCTTAAAGAAATATTGAGTGATTATGCAGAAATTTTTAAAAACATTATTTCTCGTTAATAAAATATTTTATCAACATTTAATAATTAACAAGAATCATGTACATAGAGCTTACACCTCACTCGCTCACTCATATACAAACAGTAACATGTCTTAATATAGGATATAATAGCGCAATCATGAACAAAACTATAAAATATCATTTATAGGTATAATTGTTATAAGTACGAGAGAAACAGAAAGGGAGAGGGGGGGGGGGGGAGAAAAAGAGGGAGAGAAAAAGAAAAAGGGAGGGAGAAAGGGAGATGAGGGGAAAGGGAGAGAGAGAGAGAGAGAGAGAGAGAGAGAGAGAGAGAGAGAGAGAGAGAGAGAGAGAGAGAGACAGACAGACAGAGAGAGAGAGACAGAGAGAGAAAGTGGATAGAAAAACAGAGAGAGAGAGAGAGAGAGAGAGAGAGAGAGAGAGAGAGAGAGAGAGAGAGAGAGAGAGAGAGAGAGAGAGAGAGAGGGTGGGGTGGGGGGGTGGAAGGAAACCAACAATCAGGAGAAAGCGCCAAGCCATCGTGACTATATAGCACTTGGAAGGGGTCAGGATAAGGATATGGGATGGGACGGGGGGAAGGGATGATGCCCAACCACTTGGACGGTCGGGGATTGAACGCCGACCTGCATGACGCCAGACCGTCGCTTTACCGTCAAGTCCAAGTGGTTTGGAGGGGGGGGGGGCGCGAAGGGAGAAAGAGAGAAGGAGAGAGACAGAGAAAGTATTTGCAAGGGCTAATTAAAAATTTGAAGATACATAGATCTTATTACCTAGAATGGTTTTGCTGAGTGTTCTTCAACATTAGCTAAATAACTCGTCGATAATCTTAAAGTTAAACACCCGTGACCCCACAGAGAAAGCAGATATTTAAGCTAGTTAAGTGAAAAAAAAAATAGAAAGAAATGTCTTAAAAATAAATTTAATTTATGATTATTCTAATTATAGGTGTTATTCTTCAAAACCTTAAAAAGAACCCTGATTTATTTTTTAATTTTTTTACTAATTTTTGGACAGAAGAACCAATTATAAGATGGTTCCATAATGCCAAAATAAATGCAATCAACTCACAATTAATTGTTTTTCTTTTATATGAGTTTCAGTTCTACATTTTGACTACAGTGTTTCATAAATTAGTTTCAGCATTGCATAAACATTCTCACGGATATATTCTAAAAATTCTATCAATATCAAATTTCGATTGTGTAAGAAGTATTATCCAAGAGAACACAATACTGTACACAAACATTTTACTGAATATCTGAGTTCGAATTTCCTGTATTTGGACTTAAACAGATAACGTAGATCTCTCACTGGAGAGGTCAGGGAAGCGGATGTTAGTCGTTTTGTCAGGCCAAACCCAGGCATGAGGCGATGCCCGTCGCTCCTTCTTCAGACCCAAGGGCTTCTTGAAGAACAAGGCGAAAGATTTAAACTTTGAAAGTTCCGGTTTACGTGCTAGCGTAGATTTGTCGAGCTTGAAGGTCGTCGCGGTCTCCAGGGAACTTGATCTTGGTAGAAGATCTGCTTTGGGAAGCGAAATCTTGACCGGGAAAATGACAGAAGAGTCAGCGGATGTCAGCAGCCCTCCGAGCTGTGGGGGATTTACTGCATTGATCGGATTTTGATCTGCACTCGGATTAAGACTTTCAATTTGCTTCGAGAGGATAAATGGATCACTGGATGATGACAGAACGGTGTTATCGTTTGCTATCTGCTTCTGCCTTTGAAAGATTGAAGGATTGAAGGCCTTGTTGCTTACATGTGTGGATTCTTTCTGCAGTGCTTCAAGAACCTTGAAGATATTCGTTCCTTCTACACTGCCAACTCTCAGCAAGGGTAAGTCGCCCTGAATATTTTTGTGAGTAGATACTGGAGTGGCACTTGAAATTGAAGGTGTGTTGGGTAGGCGCTGATGCTTAGCCTCCGACAGGAGACGACTGCTTCTGGAACAGAAATTGTTGTTAGTGGAATTGAAGTTCATATATATATATATATATATATATATATATATATATATATATATATATATATATATATATATATATATATATATATATGTGTGTGTGTGTGTGTGTGTGTCATTAGAGTATTGATAGTACTTTTAGAGACTGATAGGCCTTAATAAACCTCGAGAATTTGGTAGGTCTTAATAATCTTCCAGAAATTGGTAGGCCAAAAGGCCATCACCAAGCCAAACTAGTCTCTAGAAGTTTAGTTTGTTGCCTGCAACGTAGTAAGCGACGTAGAGAGAATGTCCAGATTTTTAAAACAGGGAGAAAAATAAGGTTTCTTGGGAGGTTCATTTGGACTATTTACACATGTGCTTCAGTAATGAGGAGAACACACGTAAGATATCGGTTATTTCTTACGGAATGTGAAATTATTATTGTGTCCAAGACCGTTCTGACGATCAATTGCATGCTGCTGTTGGACAAGGTTATCACCAGTCAAGCCTGACGCTAGGTCGGGCTTGGGGAACTGAAGAATTTCCGTATTAGCTTAAAAACGCTATATATATATCCTATTCTCTCTTTTTTGTATTCCTATCAAATTGAAGCACATCAAAACACTTGGTTATTTCATATTTTGTTAAAATCTTAAATGATAATTTTGTTTACATTACCCAATCGTGTATGTTAATTAGATTTGTTAAATACAACTTGTATAAAATTTACCAAAAAAATAAAAAATCTCTATATGCACTTCAAGTGGCTCAATGCAAGAGGAATATCTACACCGAGAGGTGTACCCTGCTTACGTACACTGTACACTTATGTACACTGAAAGTTTACTTTAGCCCCTCGTCCATGACCAAGACTGAGGTATGGTTGCTTGTATGCTGCTCTGTAAGCTGTTGTGGTGGGCTTAACAACCCTTCAGAGGTCGATGGTCTTAAGCCCTCACCACCAAACTAAACCAATATTACCACTTGTAACACAACCGTATCACCATCTACATCAGTGTGGCATTGAACTCTGATTCATGAACTCTGATTCACTCTGATTTGAGTGAACCCTTGTTCACTCTGATTCTGATTCTTTACCTGATTCTGGTGTCATCCACGTCGACTACTTTCTGCGGGAATGTCACTGATCGTCCCGACGATTGCTGTTTGAACGACCGCACTCCAACAGGCGATGGAAAGGTGATTTGACCTCTCGTTACCCCGTCTCTGAAGGAGGCGGAGGCCTGGAGCGGAACCTCGGAGATGCTTGGAGATAAGACGACAGCTTCCTTGCTATTGATCTGCAGAGAAAACATCATTAGAATCACATTGAATCAGAGATTGAAAATTACCCACTTTTGCCTTGACAGTGTTTTTGTTCTGAGCCCTCATGGCCTAAGTAAAATTTCTTTGAGCTTTGCATTAGAGATTGTAAATGCATGACTTCAACATGAAGCCTTTGGAGCGTGGAATCACAGCATGACAGGCTTATATGATGCTGTGTTACGAAGCTGCAAAATGCTTATACGGACAGTTTTGTTTCATATAAAGGTTAACGTTGGAGACTGTCAAGGGTGTAACTATGCAAACATTTGCCACTCGTGGCTGGATCATCCCTAAAACTGCAAATAGTTGAATATGAATGTTTTATGCTGTTGACAGTAAATGTATGTAAACATACTGGGGTCTCTATGTTACGCATGCAAGGAGAATACAGGCATTCTTTGCAACTATGTATGTTTGTGTATATGTGGGTATGTATATATATATAAGTTACACATACATATTCCTAAATTTATGTGAACGATTTTCTTTGGACCTAAAGGTGCTTACCGAATCGGACCAAAATTATAGTAAAGATAATGAAAAATACATAATAAATTAAATAATGTGGAAATGAATGAAGTTAAGGCGAAAATCAAGCGTAGATAATGTCATAAAGATATATTTCAGTGATCAATTAAATTTTCAGATCTTGGATTGTTGTGCTGAGAGATCAATGAATAATTCAGGTATATTATTACCATGTTCATGTATTAATTAATGATTGAACAGCTTACATAGATAATAATACTTCTTCACAATCTTCTAACTGGAGTGTTAGAATATATATATATATATATATATATATATATATATATATATTGGAAATTCAATATAAAATTTAATTTGGACGTACGTCTGGGGTTTAATTTTAGTTTAAAATGGCGAAGTGAGGTTTAATTCCCGAAGTCTCTCCTCGTAGCTCATACCTCTCAGCTCGGGTACTAGTCTGGTGGCAAACCTTTGAACCTTTTCCAGTTTAGTCTTATCCTTGACTAAATATGGACTCCATGCTGGAGCTGCATACTCCAGGATTGGCCTGACATATGTGATATACAAAATTCTGAATGATTCCTTACATAAGTTTCTGAATGCCGTTCTTATGTTGGCCAGCCTGGCATATGCCGCTGATGTTATCCTCTTGATATGGGCTGTAGGGGACAGGTCTGGCGTGATATCAACCCCCAAGTCTTTTTCTCTCTCTGACTCTTGAAGAATTTCATCTCCCAGATGATACCTTGTATCTGGCCTCCTGCTCCCTACACCTATTTTCATTACATTTCATTTGCTTGGGTTAAACTCTAACAACTATTTGTTCGACCATTCCTTCAGCTTATCCATGGTTTCTTGAAACCTCCAGCAGTCCTTCTCTGTCTTAATCCTTCTCATAATTTTGGCATCGTCAGCAAACATGAAGAGAAATGAATCTATACCCTCTGGGAGATCATTTACATATATCAGAAACAAGATAGGACCGAGTACAGAGCCCTGTAGGAATCCACTGGTGACTTCACGCCAATCTGAGGTCTCACCCCTCACCGTAACTCTCTGCTTCCTATTGTTTAGGTACTCCCTTATCCACTGGAGCACCTTACCAGCTACACCTGCCTGTCTCTCCAGCTTATGTACCAGCCTCTTATGCGGTACTGTATCAAAGGCTTTCCGACAATCCAAGAAAATGCAGTCCGCCCATCCTTCTCTTTCTTTCTTAATATTTGTCACCTGATCGTAGAATTTGTAATTCAATTCCATTTTAGTGTGTGTGTGTGTGTGTGTGTGTGTGTGTGTGTGTGTGTGTGTGTGTGTGTGTGTGTGTGTGTGTGTGTTGTGTGTGTGTGTGTATACTCACCTATTTGTACTCACCTATTTGTGCTTGCGGGGGTTGTGCTTTGGCTCTTTGGTCCCACCTCTCAACTGTCAATCAACTGGTGTACAGATTCCTGAGCTTACTGGGCTCTATCATATCTACATTTGAATCTGTGTATGGAGTCAGCCTCCACCACATCATTCCACCTGTTAACTACTCTGACACTGACAAAGTTCTTTCTAACGTCCCTGTGGCTCATTTGGGTACTCGGTTTCCACCTGTGTCCCCTTGTTCGCGTTCCACCAGTGTTAAACAGTTAATCTTTATCTACCCTGTCAATTCCCCTGAGGATTTTGTAGGTAGTAATCATGTCTCCCCTTCCTCTTCTGTCTTCCAGTGTCGTGAGCTGCATTTCCCGCAGCCTTTTCTCGTAACTCATGCCTCTTAGTTCTGGGACTAGTTTAGTGGCATACCTCTGAACTTTTTCAAGCTTCCCCTTGTGCTTGACAAGGTACGGGCTCCATGCTGGGGCCGCATACTCCAGGATTGGTCTTACATATGTGGTATACAAGGTTCTGAATGATTCCATACACAGGTTCTTGAAGGCTGTTCTGATGTTAGCCTGATGTTAGCCTAGGCTGTTAGTGTGTGTGTGTGTGTGTATGTGTGTATGTGTGTGTGTGTGTGTGTGTGTGTGTGTGTGTGTGTGTGTGTGTGTGTGTGTGAGTGTGAGTGTGTGTGTGTGTGTGTGTGTGTGTGTGTGTGTGTGTGTGTGTGTGTGTGTGAGTGTGTGTGTGCGTGCGTGTGTCTAGATGTGCTTGCAGGGGCGAGCTGAGTGAGGAAATTTAATTATTCCTTGATTCTTGATATTTCTTGATTCCTTTAGTTAAAAAGCTTTAAATCGAAGTAAATCTATTTCTTGGACTATAAAATGCTCTTTAGTTATGTATAATTTCTTTGCATGGTACCATTTTTTTTTTAAATATCATGAAGTATTATTTATCATTATATCATTAACTTATTTCCTGATCTTCACTCATCTTTAGATTGAATATGTAAACGATTCTCTAAGAAATAAAATATTAATGCTAAATTAAATAGTGCTTTTGTCATATAAAATATTTATCGCATTTTTTAAACATATGTCCTGACAAAAAAATGCACTTTCGTCACTGATTGTCATTAATTATTAAGTAAATTAACTTTTTCGAAGAGTTTTAATGTTTTTCTTTTCTTATAATAATACACAATAGTTTTTTCCGATCTTGTGAAAATGCTGGAAGTCGAATATTAATCTGCAACTCGGTGAAAATTGTCATTTTATTTACATGAACTAAAACTATATTATTGAAAGAAAAGGGACACGAATTTCATGTTTTCATCTCCTTATCGTTTCTGATCTTAAGTTAAAAAAGTTTAGTAGGCCTGAATTCAAAGCAAGACTTTTTGTTTAGTTTCGAAATGAAACGTAAGACCTATATATATATTATATTTATTTAGTGAATTAAGACGTAAGATATAAACATTGGATAACGTAACATAGTGTACGAACTTACCCTGGATTGTCTCAAGGGAGATGGTGTCCCCCGCCCAAGTTCAGAGACCTTCATGGTCTTGCTGAAGCCGAAGCCGGAGCCGGAGATCTGAAGGCCTGCGCTCAGATCTTGTGCCAGATCATCTCTCAACACCGAAGACACCGGAGGAGGGTGTTCGAGACCGTCTAAGGAGTCACTATACCCTGGAGTCTCCAGAGGCAATGTTGAGATATCGATAGCCAGCGGACGGAAGCTGAGAGGTTCCTGTAGAGGCAGGTCTCTGGCTACACTGAAGGAGGAAGACCTCAGAGCTGCAGGTATCGTGTGTAGGGAGGATGCGGATGGGGCTAGGCTGGAAGACCTTCCAGCAGGAGCTGTACGAGCCAATGGAGGGAGCGAGGAAGGGCGGTTGGATGGATCAACCTGTCGTTCAGATCGCTGGTCGGCCCACACCCAACGCTCGCCTGAAGCTACGCCTGCTGGCCGACCCACAACCAGGCAAGAGAACGGGGGGAAAAAAATATGTTAAAAAAATTAAAAAACACAGCAAAACGTGAGTTAAAACTAAATCTCCATGCCCAGTGGTAAATAAAAATGATTGGTATGAATAAAAATATTATGATAGGTGAACAAAATGCGGGAAATTATTGCAGGATATGAAGCTAAAAGCCCCCAAAACTGAATTAATAAACCTTAAAAGTGTGGTGGAAATTTTTATGAAGTACATTCAAAGAGTTTACGGCAAAGCATTAACGAGCCGTTATTCAAGTTCAAACAACAAATCAAAACTTAAAATTACAAGCCAAAATCAATTACCAAATGTGTGATGTGCGAAAATATGCAATAATAGGGGGAACTAGAACATGCATTTTATTTTTATATTGCTTCGTTGCAAATTGCAGTGTTTTTATTCATTACAGTTTATGGCTTGAATGTAAACTCAGGAAATATGAAAAACGCCAAAGAGATATTATTCGCCTGTGAGCTGTACACAGGAAAATGTTCATGATGAGTATACAGCAAACTTAGATTAGTTCTAATACCAGGCTCGTCCCGGAACTGAGAGGTATAAGCTACGAGGAAAGGCTAAGCCCGCCAAACACACACCGAAACTACGACGTTGGTACAACGTTCGAACAAGTTTTAACACCTCCTAACCAATTATAACAACCAATATAGCAAGTTGTAACAACGTTCTAATACGTCATAAACACGTTAAGCCAATATGTAACAACATTATTACAAGTTGTAACAAGCGGAAAATAGAGACAGTTTCGGCTTGTGTTTCCAGGGAGGGAGCTGAACCTCACGTCTCTGAAAAACAGAAGAGTAAAGGTAGACATGATATCCACCTACAAAATTCTCAGAGGAATTGGTCGGGTGGCCATAGACAAACTCTTTAGCACGGGTGGAACACGAACAAGGGGACACAGGTGGAAACTGAGTACCCACATGAGCCACAGAGACATTAGCAAGAAGAATTTTTTCAGTGTCAGAGTAGTTAACAAATGGAAAGCATTAGGTAGTAATGTGGTTGAGGCTGACTCCATACACAGTTTCAAATGTAAATTTTATGGAGCCCAGTAGGCTCAGGAATCTGTATACCAGTTGATTGACAGTTCAGAGGCGGGACCAAAGAGCCAAACCTCAACCCCAGCAAGCACAAATAGGTGAGTAAACACACACACACACACACACACACACACACACACACACACACACACACACACACACACACACACACACACACACACACACACACACACATTAAGCTTTGGGATATTGAAGACTACAAAACAGATTCAGTAGATTCATCACGTGTCAAAATGCTTAAACCAAGGCTCCGAAGATCCTAGTGAATGAACCACCCTATCTACGATAAGGTGGATAGGGTGGTTAGGGGGCTAATCACCCTATCCACGATAAGTGATTAGCTATTTATATGCTTTAACCAATGTCTGCAACATGCAATCAGGTTTTCAAGCCCTCCAGTTCCCATAGTTTGTTATGGATCACAGATAAAAACCGAGTGGCCAAGAATAACTTGAAATTGTAAGTAAGTAACTGTAAGTAACTGTAATTGTAAGTATGACGGTAATTTCCTGGAGAAAATTTGCAAGAAATCTGGAAAGAAAACGCGGAAGAAGAACAGAACAAGCATGTTCTTGTTCTCCACAAGAACAGGAGAACAGTATTCTTACAAGAATACTGTAAGTATTCCTGGACCTCAAAGTGTGTATACACATACTCTACAGGCATCTCATCTTCCTGTGGCCAGATTCACAAAGCAGATACGCAAGTACTTACGGACCTGTACATCTTTCCTCAATCTTTGACGGCTTTGGTTACATTTATTAAACAGTTTATAAGCACGAGAACTTCCCAATCAACTGTTGTTATTGTTATAAACAGCCTCCTGGTGCTTCGGAGCTCATTAACTGTTTAATAATTGTAAACAAAGCCGCCAAAGATTGAGAAAAGATGTACAGGTTCTTAAGTACTTACGTAACTGCTTCGTGAATCTGGCTCCTGAGGGGATATCCAGGAATTTTAGCATCAATATGGCAAATTTGGTCATTGGGTAAAGCATCTGAGATTCGAAGTAAGCTCAGCCTCCCTACTTTACTACTGTCCTTGCTCCTTGTACTGCTAGAAGTCGTATTCTCCTCCTCTGCCCAACCTGTCTACACGTCAATTTGTTTTTCTCTCGCAATCTTCCAAGCCGTCAGAATTGCGTGGGGATTAAATCAATATTTTAACTTAGTAATATTATTTTCTGAGCGTCGAGAGGTTTGGTGTGTTCTAATATTCGAAAAGTTTCTTTTTTAAGGAAGGATCAATTATATTTGTTTTTTAAGGAGTGTCAGATGTTGAAAATGGGCTGAGTTTATCTCTAGAAACCCTGTTTCTTCCCCTCAGGAAGTAGAATTAAGAGTAGAATTAACCACGTGCTAAACATATGATACAAATATATATATATATATATATATATATATATATATATATATATATATATATATATATATATATATATATATATATATATATATATATATACATATATATATATATATATATATATATATATATATATATACATATATATATATATATATATATATATATATATATATACATATATATATATATATATATATATATATATATATATATGTATATATATATATATATATATATATATATATATATATATATATATATATATATATATATATATATATATATATTTCATTGAATATGACCGCATATTCTGTATTTATTATTTTCTGGTTTAGGGCTTCTATCCCTCTAACTATTTTCTTAGCATCAGGGCTTAATTGAAATAGGAGTTCTCCAAAACTCATTTTCGTACTTTTAAGGTGAAGAAAAGAAGTGATTTACTATAGAGTGTATTACACTTATTTGTATAATTTGCACGACGTTTCGAACCTCCATGGTTCATTCTCAAGTGAACAGATCTTACAATACTAGTTGATTTTTATACCCGCATTAGGTCAGGTGATAATACAGTGAAGGTGAAAACATGGGGGGATACATAAGGGATAAACATAGGGGCTGCAGAAGGCTTATTGGCCCATACGAGGCATCTCCTATCTAAACACAAAGATTAATCCAGTGTAATTGGCCTGTTATGTTGGACATTGTCTTCTGTGTTGGCATCGATATGTTCTTGTCTTGTCCTTACTCTCATGGTGGGTAGAGTAAATAGTTCCGTGATTTGGGTGTTCATGGTAGGTCGCTCTATTCTTATGGGCCAATAAGCCTTCTGCAGCCCCTATGTTTATCCCTTATGTATCCCCCCATGTTTTCACCTTCACTGTATTATCACCTGACCTAATGCGGGTATAAAAATCAACTAGTATTGTAAGATCTGTTCACTTGAGAATGAACCATGGAGGTTCGAAACGTCGTGCAAATTATACAAATAAGTGTAATACACTATAGTAAATCACTTCTTTTCTTCACCTTAAAAGTACGAAAATGAGTTTTGGAGAACTCCTATTTCAATTAAGCCCTGATGCTAAGAAAATAGTTAGAGGGATAGAAGCCCTAAACCAGAAAATAATAAATACAGAATATGCGGTCATATTCAATGAAACATGTTTGAAAGAAAACCTGCTGCCAGTATACACCAATATATATATATATATATATATATATATATATATATATATATATATATATATATATATATATATATATATATATATATATATATAAATTGTCTACGCCTGATATATCAGCCCCGTGGCTCATAGTCCCCTCAGAATCTCCCCGATTCCAAACCAACAAGGTCTTTCACTCGACTAATTACTCCCTCCCCTGTAATTAACCCAATACGCTTCGAGAAACTTGCTTAACTTGATTGGTCAAACAATAATGGACTTGGACAGGTTTCATTACCCACAAGAGGCTTAATTTCTAAGTTCAAGCAGTCTCCAGCGGCCTTTTGATATTTCTTTTCAAGGCATCTGAAAACTAAGTGCTGTGAGCCCGGTCTTAGACTTCCCCAGACCAAAGTTTAAGAGAATAATTGGGTTCCGTCTGATGCTATTACTTATAACCTTCAGCACAACTTGCTGTGGTTAAAGTTTTTTTTTTTTTGGGGGGGGGGAAATAATGGGTGAATTATGTCATTGTCTTCTGTTTTCCTTGATGTGTGAGCAGGGGGGCTCTCTCTCTCTCTCTCTCTCTCTCTCTCTCTCTCTCTCTCTCTGTCTCTCTCTCTCTCTCTCTCTCTCTCTCTCTCTCTCTCTCTCTCTCTCTCTCTCTCTCTCTCTCTCTCTCTCTCTCTCTCTCACCTGTCACATGAATATTTAGTTGTCTAATTAAACACGACAAGGAAGACAAGACTAAGAATAATGACTAAGAATATGACTAAGAATATGACTAAGAATATATAATTAAGAATAAAGGAATAAGAATAATGACTAAGAATATGAAGAAGCCAGCAATCAATAACAATAATAAGTACATATGAGTACACACATAATAATAATTTAATACCACATTATTTTAAGAATTTAAGTATACCTGTGTTTTATATATTGATTAGTAAGAGGGGAAAGAGGTAGCTCACATAAGCTTGCATGTAATCACTTGTAAACGTGATTAACGACACCATTTGAGGAGAAAGAAAGCCTCTCCCCCCCCCATCCACCAAAAAAGAAAAATGTCCATTTTTGAAGACAAAGTGAATTTTATGTAAGAAAAAATTAAATAAACATAATTGCGACTGAACATAACAGCAAGATGCTTTTTCAGGCATTATTATTTTCCTTTTGCAGTCCAATCAGGGGGCACCATCCGGTCGGGGGGGGGGAGGTTATGTTGCATAATGCACGATACATTTTACCCCTCCACGACAATGTCATCATACAAACCCAATCACTTGTATTATTTACTGTTGTCAGACTGTATAATGAAAATAACTTATTCTATTGACAGCTACATACTGCGCCTGTCAACCCCCCCCCCCCTTCCTCACCAGATTTTGCCAACAAATACACATGACAAACACAACAAGTGCATTATTTGTGTTCTTGTCATGCTAACTCCCCAGTCGTCGATTGGTCCGTCTGGTTATGATATTCAAATGTGAATACAATCACATTTGTACCGAAGGAGGCATTGCTGTTGTTACTGTGCCTCGTTGGAGTGCCTATTAGAGTGCCTCGTTGGAGTCTCTGATGGAGTGTGTGTGTTGGATAGCTTCTTGAAGTACCTCTTGGAATTCCTGTTTACTGTTAAAGAGTTTCTGGAGTGCTTGATAAGTGCCTTTTAGAGTGTTTCTTAGATTGCTATTTTTGGATTACTTTTTGGAGTACCTCCTGAAATGCTTGTAAGTGTATTTGTATGACAGAGGTGTGTTTGTTTCTGTGAGTGTTTAAGTGCATAATGGAGTGGGATTCCCAGTTGGAGTGCTTGTTAATGTACTTGTTGGAGTGCCTAAGATCCCTTTACAAGTCCGTCACTCTAGGAGTCTGAATCACAAGAAGTCAGACCCCAGCAAGTTGTGTGTATGTGAGCGTTTCTCTTGGAGTGTATACTTAGAGTGCATACTCAGAGTGTATACTCAGAGTGCATACAGAAATTCCAGAAACAGAATGACAGTGGAAGAGAAGGTTTACAGTGTTTAAAATGTATATTATCGAAAGTATTTATTGAAGTGCATGTTGTGGGGTCTATTGGACGTACTTATCGGAGTATCTATCAGAAAGCCAGTCAGAGTGCATGCTTTAGTGCTAGTGGAAGTGCCAGATAGAGTATATGGAGTCCTTATTTGAAGTGCTTCAATGAATGCAAGTTGGAACATTTGTTTAAGAATGCCTGCTTAAGTGCCTAATAAGAGTGCAAGTTGGAGTATCTGTTCCAGTGTCATTTGGAGTGCTTGTTATCTTGCTAGCTGAGTGTATTCTATAATACAAGCTCGAGTGCTTCTTTCAATTAGCATAAGTGTTGTAGTCTCGATTGGAAAACTTGTAACAAATAAGAATTAGAGTGCCACTTGTAGTGTACGTGTTGATACTAGTTAAAGAGTGCCTATTAGAATGCTTATTGGGCTACTAATTTGAGTAACTGTCGTAGTTTGAGTGCCTGTACTAGTTTGAGTGCATGTGAGAGTGCTTCTTAGATTGCATGTTTGAGAATCAGCTCCTTTGCTACTTATGGTAATTATTTGGAGACATTTTGGAGTGCATATTGCTTTGCTGAAAGGAGCGTTTGAGTGTCTATTGATTGTCTCAATAATAGGCACTAAAGTGTGCTTGTTTGAGTCACAGCGTTTTCAATGTGCTTTCTGATTTTGTCAGTTGAAGTGCTTGTCATGGTGATTGATGGATAATTAGCGGAAGTGCTAATGTTCAATGTGAATATCAGTGTAGGGGAGCCGGTCGGCCGAGCGGACAGCACACTGGACTTGTGATCCTGTGGTCCTGGGTTCGATCCCGGGCGCCGGCGAGAAACAGTGGGCAGAGTTTGTTAACAGAGCCCCTGTTACCTAGCAGTAAAATAGGTACCTGGGTGTTAGTCAGCTGTCACGGGCTGCTTCCTGGGGGTGGAGGCCTGGTCGAGGACCGGGCCGCGGGGACACTAAAAGCCCTGAATTCATCTCAAGATAACCTCAAGATAGGTGTTGAAGTGCCTGTCAATGTACTTGTTGAAGTGCCTGTCAATGTACTTGTTGAAGTACCTGTCAATGTACTTGTTGAAGTACCTGTCAATGTACTTGTTGAAGTGCCTGTCAATGTACTTGTTGAAGTGCCTGTCAGTGTACTTGTTGAAGTGCCTGTCAATGTACTTGTTGAAGTGCCTGTCAATGTATTTGTTGAAGTGCCTGTCAGTGTACTTGTTGAAGTGCCTGTCAATGTACTTGTTGAAGTACCTGTCAATGTATTTGTTGAAGTGCCTGTCAATGTACTTGTTGAAGTGCCTGTCAATGTACTTGTTGAAGTGCCTGTCAGTGTACTTGTTGAAGTGCCTGTCAATGTACTTGTTGAAGTGCTTGTCAATGTACTTGTTGAAGTGCCTGTCAATGTACTTGTTGAAGTACCTGTCAATGTACTTGTTGAAGTGCCTGTCAATGTATTTGTTGAAGTGCCTGTCAGTGTACTTGTTGAAGTGCCTGTCAATGTACTTGTTGAAGTACCTGTCAATGTACTTGTTGAAGTGCCTGTCAATGTACTTGTTGAAGTGCCTGTCAATGTACTTGTTGAAGTGCCTGTCAATGTGCTGATAAGCCACACAATGAGTATATTATTAAGTCACTTCCAGAGTATAATTAAGCTACATCATAATATATTATTAAGCTACGCCGAATATATTATTATACCAAACTGTTAGTATACTGTTAAGCCGCACCCTGAGTATACTAAAAGCGTCGCATATTGTTCCTTGCGTAATGAAACAATATGTCAACAATCCGCTTAAGGCTCTGAACAGAAAATATAAAATTATAATATTATATTCACTAAAATTATTATCCACTTCTTTACTCAATGTCATATCATAAGGCGTAGTAGCAAATATTCTCCTAAAAGTCTTTAAAGTTAATTTAGCGGCTCCTAAGATCCCTGATAAATAGATTACAAATAATAGGGGGGGGGGGGGGAATCATCTCACATACAAAAGGTCTATTAAGTATTTTTTGGGAGTATATCAAGATCTGTCAAGTAATTGATATGACAGTCAATTCTTCGCCATCTGCTGCCACAGTCTTTGGCTTGACAGGAGTGGACAAATTCTAATATTTCTCTCTTATGATTTTACGAAATTTTAAGAAATCTTATATAGCCAAATTCTTCACTCGAATATTTAGTGAGTGTTGAAAGTCCTTAGTTGTTCCAGCAGCTTAAGCAATTGGCACAGATATCTCCCAAGCGCAGGTATATATATATATATATATATATATATATATATATATATATATATATATATATATATATATATATATATAAATATATATATATATATATATATATATATATATATATATATATATATATATATATATATATATATATATATATATATATGTATGTCGTACCTAGTAGCCAGAACGCACTTCTCAGCCTACTATGCAAGGCCCGATTTGCCTAATAAGCCAAGTTTTCCTGAATTAATATATTTTACCTAATTTTTTTCTTATGAAATGATAAAGCTACCCATTTCATTATGTATGAGGTCAATTTTATTTTATTGGAGTTAAAATTAACGTAGATATATGACCGAACCTAACCAACCCTACCTAACCTAACCTAACCTATCTTTATAGGTTAGGTTTGGTTAGGTAGCCAAAAAAGTTAGGTTACGTTAGGTTAGGTAGGTTAGGTAGTCGAAAAACAATTAATTCATGAAAACTTGGCTTATTAGGCAAATCGGGCCTTGCATAGTAGGCTGAGAAGTGCGTTCTGGCTACTAGGTACGACATATATATATATATATATATATATATATATATATATATATATATATATATATATATATATATATATATATATATATTTTAAACCATGACTGATGAGTAAGCAGAGAATATACACTAACAGTCATACTAATGTGGCTGCACATTTAGGCCCCAACCCACACATCTGAAAATAAAAGAAATGACGTTTCGGTCCGTCCTGGACCAATATCAAGTGACGACGTTTCGGTCCGTCCTGGACCACCATCAGGTTACATATGTGGCACTCGGTTATTTATTTATTACATATTAACACAGTAGTTTATCACTTCAACGCCTAGCTGTCGCTGTGAGCGGCCCGGTTTCTAGCGAGGGGGCGCCTGTGTTGTCGATCTGGTCAACCAGGCTGTTATTAGACGACATTATGCACGCAGTCTAGCATATTTAACCCCCAGAAAGGGCTTTAGAGCATAGCAATCTCAGGAGAAACAATATGGCCTTGCCTTAAGCCAAAAGCCTGTCTTGTAACTGCCACAAACCTGAAGCAGAAATTAAGTTATCTTGCTGCCTCATCTTGAAGCAAGATGATGGTTATCTTACTCTATAATTTCCGAAGCAAAATAAAACAGGGATATCTTTCTTTTGCAAGTCTGATGTTGGAATAGAATTGCTTAAGTTTACGTGTCTTGAAAAAGAAATAGATTTTTGTCTCAAGGAATGTATTTTGGCGCAAGAATAGTGTTATTATCCCTCTGCGTCAAGTCTGAAGCAAGAGCTATGTTATCTTACTGATAATACTCTAGTTGTTAGAACCAATTTGTCTTAGCCTGAAGTCTGAAGTGAGTAAAGGATTATTTCACTTACTCTAGATAATGATATAATTGCATTCTTGCTTTGGATAAGAGGTAGAGATATTGACCCTGTTCTTGCTTCAGAGAAGAGGTAGAGATATTGTCCCCTGTTCTTGCTTCAAAGAAGAGGTAGAGATATTGGCCCTGTTCTTGCTTCAGAGAAGAGGTAGAGATATTGGCCCTGTTCTTGCTTCAGAGAAGAGGTAGAGATATTGCCCCCTGTTCTTGCTTCAGAGAAGAGGTAGAGATATTGCCCTGTTCTTGCTTCAGAGAAGAGGTAGAGATATTGCCCTGTTCTTGCTTCAGAGAAGAGGCAGTGAGATATCCATGTTCTTGAATAAGAATAGAGTCTAGTTGGAAGCACGAATACTACAATATCTCTTCCTTAAGTAAAAACAGTACTAAAAACCTATTCTTACTTATGAATAGAGGCAGTGAAATAACCCCCTGATGTTGCTCTAGACAAAAGATCAATGTGTAGCCCTGTTCTTTCTTCAGATTAGAGGCAGTTAAAGAACAGAGTTTCTGCTGCCAATCAGAGGTTGTAAGAAAACCCTGTTCTTCAGAGTTATATAATGAGATGGCTTAAGATTAGAGTCAGTCAGATAACTATATTCTTGATTCAGAATAGAAGGAGAAAACCTTTCATTGTTTCAAACTAGAATCAGAAAAATTCAACTGTTGTTGCTTCAGACTAGAAGCAGTTACATAGCCCTGTTTTTGCTTCAAACAAAAAGCAGAGAAATAGTCCTGTTTTTGCTTGAAACAAAAAGTAGAGAAATAGTCCTGCTTTTGCTTCTAAAAAGAAGCAGAGAAATAGTCCTGTTTTTGCTTTAAACAAAAAGCAGAGAAATAGTCCTGTTTTTGCTTCAAACAAAAAGCAGAGAAATAATCCTGTTTTTGCTTCAAACAAGAAGCAGAGAGATAGCCCAATTCTACTCAGTGACAGCTGGCATCACCCCCATACTAGAAACAATACTGTCAGTCTGCCAAAACGTTGTAAATCGACCGTTCAGGCTCAATACACACGGCCTGGGCAGCCGAAGCACTGGGTATAGTCTCTCCAAGACGAATATTTCATACTCCTGCGACCGAACCCACATGTATTACTCCTCCAGGATGATCAACACGTATGCAGGCTCCTGCAATTAATCATCCTGAAGGAATGAGGTTCCTGCAACCCAGCAGGAAGCTAAAACACAGAGTTGCATCAACGGGGAACGTTCAATCGACGTTGGCTCGACGTTTTCAACGTTGTTTCATCGTTACACCAACGTTGTTTGGCTATATTTGCTCTCGGGGATGTTATATTGATCTCTTGTTGCATGGCTATCTTCAGGAAATATTGACCCAGTCATCACCATCAACATTATACCATAAGCGTCGAGGATAGCTTGCTTGATCACGTCTTGGGTCTTATAAACACACCTACCAGCTATGATGCTATGTTAATGGCTATGATACCATTATCCTGCAATATAGAGCTTTCATTATCCATGCAATATAGAGCTTGCATTATCCATGCAATACAAAGCTTTCATTATCCAAGCAATATAGAGTTTTGTCAATGTCGGTGTGACACAGCTAGAAGCGCCTGGTTTCTTGCTGCTCGGAAATTGTCAGAAACCGTAAAAGCAGATGTTGGTATCTATATCTATAGATACTTTAGATATAGTATTTGGTATCTATACTCATGGGATCTGACATGATTGTAGGGCACAAATATCTTAATTACACCTCTAAACCGAGAAGGAAGTTTACCCTGGAAAGTGTGACAATTTAAAATAAGGAAATTTTAAGGAATGAAACCAAATTTGTGAGATTTTAATTACAGTATACCAAAATATATACAGTATACCGAAGATATACAGTATATCAAATATATAGAGTATATGTAAGATATACAGTGTACCAAAGATATACAGTATACCAAATATATACAGTATACCTAAGATATACAGTATACCAAATATATACAGTATACCTACGATAAATAGTATACCAAATATATACAGTATACCAAATATATACAGTATACCTAAGATATACAGTATACCAAATATATACAGTATACCAAATATATACAGTATACTTACGATATATAGTATACCAAATATATACAGTACACCTAAGATATACAGTATACCAAATATATACAGTATACTTAAGATATACAGTATACCAAATATATACAGTACACCTAAGATATACAGTATATCTAAAATATACAGTATACCTAAGATATATAGTATAACAAATATATACAGTGTACCTAAGATACATAAAATACCAAATATATACGGTATACCTAAAATATACAGTATGCCAAATATATACAGTATACCTAAGATATACAGTATACCAAATATATACAGTATACCGAAGATAAACAGTATAACAAATATATAGAGTATATCTAAGATATACAGTATACCTAAGATGTTCAGTATACCAAATATATACAGTATACCTAAAATATACAGTATGCCAAATACATATAGTATACCTAAGATATACAGTATACCAAATATATACAGTATACCTAAGATATACAGTATGTCAAATATATACAGTATAACAAATATATACAGCATACCTAAGGTATACAGTATACCAAATATATACAGGATACCGAAGATATACTGTATAACAAATATATAGAGTATATCTAAAATATAGAGTATACCTAAGATATACAGTATACCTAAAATATACAGTATGCCAAATACATACAGTATACCTAAGATATACAGTATACCAAATATATACAGTATACCGAAGATATACAGTATATCAAATATATAGAGTATATGTAAGATATACAGTGTACCAAAGATATACAGTATACCAAATATATACAGTATACCAAATATATACAGTATACCTAAGATATACAGTATACCAAATATATACAGTATACTAAATATATACAGTATACCAAATATATACAGTATACCTAAGATATACAGTATACCAAATATATACAGTATACCAAATATATACAGTATTCCTAAGATATACAGTATAACAAATATATGCAGTACATCTAAGATATACAGTATACCTAAGATATACAATATACCAAATATATACAGTATATATAAGATATACAGTATACATAAGATATATAGTATACCAAATATATAAAGTATATCTACGATATACAGTATACCTAAGATATACAGTATGCCAAATATATACAGTATACCGAAGATATACAGTATAACAAATATATACAGTATACCTAAGATATACAGTATACGAAATATATACAGGATACCGAAGATATACAGTATAACAGATATATATAGTATATCTAAAATATGCAGTATACCTAAGATGTACAGTATACCAAATATATACAGTATACCTAAAATATAAAGTATGCCAAATACATACAGTATAACTAAGATATACAGTATACTAAATATTTACAGTACACCGAAGATATACAGTATAACAAATATATAGAGTATATGTAAGATATACAGTATACCAAATATATACAGTATACCTATGATATATAGTTTACCAAATATATACAGTATACCTAAGATATACAGTTTACCAAATATATACAGTATACCTAAGATGTACAGTATACCAAATATATGCAGAGTACCTAAAATATACAGTATGCCAAATATATACAGTATACCTAAGATATTCAGTATACCAAATATATACAGTATACCGAAGATATACAGTATAACAAATATATAGAGTATATCTAAGATATACAGTATACCTAAGATATACAGTATACCAAATATATACAGTATAACTAAGATATACAGTATACCAAATATATACAGTATACCTAAGATATACAGTATACCAAATATATACAGTATACCTATGATATACAGTATACCAAATATATACAGTATACCTAAGGTATACAGTATAACAAATATATGCAGTACATCTAAGATATACAGTATACCTAAGATATACGGTATACCAAATATATACAGTATATATAAGATATACAGTATACCTAAGATATACAGTGTACCTACAATGTACAGTATACCAAATATATACAGTATACCAAATATATACAGTATACCTAAGATATACAGTATACCAAATATATACAGTATACCAAATATATACAGTATACCTAAGATATACAGTATATCTAAGATATACAGTATACCTAAGATATATAGTATACCAAATATATACAGTATACCGAAGATATGCAATATAACATATATATACAGTATATCTAAGATATACAGTATACCTAAGATATACAGTATACCTAAGATATACAGTATACCAAATATATACAGTATCCCTAAAATATACAGTATGCCAAATATATACAGTATACCTAAGATATACAGCATACCAAATATATACATTATACCGAATATATACAGTATATCTAAGATATACAGTATACCTAAGATATATAGTATAACAAATAAATACAGTATACCTAAGATATATAGTATACCAAATATATACAGTATACCTTAAATATACAGTATGCCAAATATACACTATACCTATACAGTATACCGAAGATATACAGTAAAACAAATATATAGAGTATATCTAAGATATACAGAATACCTAAGATATACAGTATACCAAATATATACAGTATACCTAAGATATACAGTATACCTAAGATATACAGTATACCTAAGATATACAGTATACCTAAGATATACAGTATACCAAAGATATACAGTATACTGAAGATATACAGTATAACAAATATATAGGGTATATCTAAGATATACAGTATACCTAAGATATACAGTATACCAAATATATACAGTATACTGAAGATATACAGTATACTGAAGATATACAGTATAACAAATATATAGGTTATATCTAAGATATACAGTATACCTAAGATATACAGTATACCAAATATATACAGTATACCTAAGATATACAGTATACCAAATATATACAGTATACCTAAGATATACAGTATACCAAATATATACAGTGTACCTAAGATATACAGTATATCTAACATATACAGTATACCTATGATATATAGTATAACAAATATATACAGTATACCTAAGATATATAGTATACCAAATATATACAGAATACCTAAAATATACAATATGCCAAATATATACAGTATACCTAAGATATACAGTATACCAAATATATACAGTATACCTAAAATATACTGTATATATACTGTATACCAAATATATACAGTATACCTAAGATATACAGTACACCTAAGATATACAGTATACCAAATATATACAGTATACCTAAGATATACAGTATACCAAATATATACTGTATACCTAAGATATACAGTATACCAAATATATACAGTATACCGAAGATATACAGTATAACAAATATATACAGTATATCTAAGATATACAGTATACCTAAGATATACAGTATTCCAAATATATACAGTATACCTAAGATATACAGTATACCAAATATATTCAGTATACCTAAGATATACAGTATACAAAACATATACAGTATACCTAAGATATACAATATACAAAATATATACAGTATACCTAAGATATACAGCATACCAAATATATACAGTATACCTAAGATATACAGTATAACAAATATATACAGTATATCTAAGATATACTGTATGCCTAAGATATATAGTATACCAAATGTATAAAGTATATCTACGATATACAGTATACCTAAGATATACAGTGTACCTAAGATATACAGTATACCTAAGATATACACTATACCAAAAATATACAGTATACCTAAGATATACAGTATACCAAATATATACAGTATACCTAAGATATACAGTATATCTAAGATATACAGTATACCATAGATATATAGTATACCAAATATATACAGTATACCTAAGATATACAGTATATCTAAGATATACAGTATACCTAAGATATATAGTATAACAAATATATTCAGTATACCTAAGATATATAGTATACCAAATATATACAGTATACCTAAAATATACAGTATACCTAAGATATATAGTATACCAAATATATACAGTATACCTAAAATATACAGTATTCCAAATATATACAGTATACCTAAGATATACAGTATACCAAATATATACAGTATACCTAAGATATACAGTATACCAAATATATACAGTATACCTAAGATATACAGTATACCAAATATATACAGTGTACCTAAGATATACAGTATATCTAACATATGCAGTATACCTATGATATATAGTATACCAAATATATACAGAATACCTAAAATATACAATATGCCAAATACATACAGTATACCTAAGATATACAGTATACCAAATATATACAGTATACCTAAAATATACAGTATACCAAATATATACAGTATACCTAAGATATACAGTACACCTAAGATATACAGTATACCAAATATATACAGTATACCTAAGATATACAGTATACCAAATATATACTGTATACCTAAGATATACAGTATACCAAATATATACAGTATACCGAAGATATACAGTATAACAAATATATACAGTATATCTAAGATATACAGTATAACAAATATATACAGTATATCTAAGATATACAGTATACCTAAGATATACAGTATTCCAAATATATACAGTATACCTAAGATATACAGTATACCAAATATATTCAGTATACCTAAGATATACAGTATACAAAACATATACAGTATACCTAAGATATACAATATACAAAATATATACAGTATACCTAAGATATACAGCATACCAAATATATACAGTATACCTAAGATATACAGTATAACAAATATATACAGTATATCTAAGATATACTGTATGCCTAAGATATATAGTATACCAAATGTATAAAGTATATCTACGATATACAGTATACCTAAGATATACAGTGTACCTAAGATATACAGTATTCCTAAGATATACACTATACCAAAAATATACAGTATACCTAAGATATACAGTATACCAAATATATACAGTATACCTAAGATATACAGTATATCTAAGATATACAGTATACCATAGATATATAGTATACCAAATATATACAGTATACCTAAGATATACAGTATATCTAAGATATGCAGTATACCTAAGATATATAGTATAACAAATATATTCAGTATACCTAAGATATATAGTATACCAAATATATACAGTATACCTAAAATATACAGTATACCTAAGATATATAGTATACCAAATATATACAGTATACCTAAAATATACAGTATTCCAAATATATACAGTATACCTAAGATATACAGTATACCAAATATATACAGTATACCTAAGATTTACAGTATACCAAATATATACAGTATATCTAAGATATACAGTATAGCTAAGTCTTTTAGGTCTATGTAAGGCTTAAGTAATCTTTTATGCCATTTTCCATCGTGTTCATATTATTAATCACGTGTTTATATATGTATGTATGTATGTATATATATATATATATATATATATATATATATATATATATATATATATATATATATATATATATATTTATATATATATATATATATATATATTTATATATTCTTATTATAATAATTATTGTTGTATTTAAAATTATCACTTTTCCTTTTGTAGGGTCGTGAAGGAAGCGGGCCTCGGGTGAAAGAAGGCTGTGACGATCTCTCTCAGGAACCCGTAGGTGCGGGGCCGGCCTGTCCCCCACCTCCTGGGGTTCGTGCGGCCCCCCAGGCTCTGTTTCAGGAGGCTGGGGTCGTTCTTGCCCCTTGCTGGGGTGGTTCTTCTCCGGCCCCGACCACGGCGAGGGGTTTGGAGTCCCTGTGTGTGCCACCAACTTCGAGGTCACGTCCGGAGCTCACAGTTCCTGCGACGGCGCTGGAAGCAATCGTATTGGCGTTTGACTTTCCATTGGAGACTTTCGGCGCCGTGGAGAGGGGAGGGGGGGTTACCTGCTGCTTGGGTAACAGCTTCTCCATATCAACTTACCCTGGCTTTGCGCCCTGGAGAGGCCACTCCAGACCAACAACCAGAGACAAATATATACAGTATACCTAAGATATACAGTATACCAAATATATACAGTATACCAAAGATATACAGTATACCAAAAATATACAGCATACCTGAGATATACAGTATACCAAATATATACAGTATACCGAAGATATACAGTAAAACAAATATATAGGGTATATCTAAGATATACAGTATACCTAAGATGTACAGTATACCAAATATACAGTATACCTAAGATGTACAGTATACCAAATATACAGTATATCTAAGATATACAGTATACCAAATATATACAGTATACCTAAGATATACAGTATACCAAATATATACAGTATACCTAAGATATACAGTATATCTAAGATATATAGTATAACAAATATATACAGTATACCTAAGATATATAGTGTACCAAATATATACAGAATACCTAAAATATACAGTATGCCAAATATATACAGTATACCTGAGATATACAGTATACCTGAGATATACAGTATACCAAATATATCCAGTATACCGAAGATATACAGTATAACAAATATATAGAGTATATCTAAGATATACAGTATACCGAATATATACAGCATACCTAAGATATACAGTATACCAAATATATACAGTATACTAAATATATACAGTATACCTAAGATATACAGTATAACAAATATATGCAGTACATCTAAGCTATACAGTATACCTAAGATATAAGGTATACCAAATATATACAGTATACCGAAGATATACAGTATAACAAATATATAGAGTATATCTATGATATACAGTATACCAAATATATACAGTATACCTAAGATATGCAGTATACTAAATATATACAGTATACCTAAGATATACAGTATACCAAATATATACAGTATACATAAGATATACAGTATACCAAATATATACAGTATACCTAAGATATACAGTATATCTAAGATATACAGTATACCTAAGATATATAGTATAACAAATATATACAGTATACCTAAGATATATAGCATACCAAATATATACAGTGTACCTAAGATATACAGTATATCTAAGATGTACAGAATACCTAAGATATATAGTATAACAAATATATACAGTATACCTAAGATATATAGCATACCAAATATATACAGCATACCTAAAATATACAGTATACCAAATATATACAGTACACCAAAGATATACAGTATACCAAAAATATACAGTGTACCTGAGATATACAGTATACCAAATATATACAGTATACCGAAGATATACAGTATAACAAATATATAGGGTATATCTAAAATATACAGTATACCTAAGATATACAGTATACCAAATATATACAGTATACCTAAGATATACAGTATACCAAATATATACAGTGTACCTAAGATATACAGTATATCAAATATATACAGTATACCAAATATATACAGTATACCTAAGATATACACTATACTAAATATATACAGTATATCTAAGATATACAGTATACCTAAGATATATAGTATACCAAATATATATAGTATACCGAAGATATACAGTATAACAAATAAAGAGAGTATATCTATGATTTACAGTATACCAAATATATACAGTATACCTAAGATATACAGTATACCAAATATATACAGTATACCTAAGATATACAGTATACCAAATATATACAGTATACATAAGATATACAGTATACCAAATATATACAGTATACCTAAGATATACAGTATATCTAAGATATACAGTATACCTAAGATATATAGTATAACAAATATATACAGTATACCTAAGATATATAGCATACCAAATATATACAGTGTACCTAAGATGTACAGTATATCTAAGATATACAGAATACCTAAGATATATAGTATAACAAATATATACAGTATACCTAAGATATATAGTATACCAAATATATACAGTATACCTAAAATATACAGTATACCAAATATATACAGTATACCAAAGATATACAGTATACCAAAAATATACAGAATACCTGAGATATACAGTATACCAAATATATACAGTATACCGAAGATATACAGTATAACAAATATATTGGGTATATATAAGATATACAGTACACCTACGATGTACAGTATACCAAATATACAGTATACCTAAGATATACAGTATACCAAAAATATACAGTATACCTAAGATATACTGTATACCAAATATATACAGTATACCTAAGATATACAGTGTACCAAATATATACAGTATACTAAGATATACAGTATATCTAAGATATACAGTATACCTAAGATATATAGTATAACAAATATATGCAGTACATCTAAGATATACAGTATACCTAAGATATACAATATACCAAATATATACAGTATATATAAGATATACAGTATACATAAGATATACAGTATACCAAATATATACAGTATACCGAAGATAAACAGTATAACAAATATATAGAGTATATCTAAGATATACAGTATACCTAAGATGTTCAGTATACCAAATATATACAGTATACCTAAAATATACAGTATGCCAAATACATATAGTATACCTAAGATATACAGTATACCAAATATATACAGTATACCTAAGATATACAGTATGTCAAATATATACAGTATAACAAATATATACAGCATACCTAAGGTATACAGTATACCAAATATATACAGGATACCGAAGATATACTGTATAACAAATATATAGAGTATATCTAAAATATAGAGTATACCTAAGATATACAGTATACCTAAAATATACAGTATGCCAAATACATACAGTATACCTAAGATATACAGTATACCAAATATATACAGTATACCGAAGATATACAGTATATCAAATATATAGAGTATATGTAAGATATACAGTGTACCAAAGATATACAGCATACCAAATATATACAGTATACCAAATATATACAGTATACCTAAGATATACAGTATACCAAATATATACAGTATACTAAATATATACAGTATACCAAATATATACAGTATACCTAAGATATACAGTATACCAAATATATACAGTATACCAAATATATACAGTATTCCTAAGATATACAGTATAACAAATATATGCAGTACATCTAAGATATACAGTATACCTAAGATATACAATATACCAAATATATACAGTATATATAAGATATACAGTATACATAAGATATATAGTATACCAAATATATAAAGTATATCTACGATATACAGTATACCTAAGATATACAGTATGCCAAATATATACAGTATACCGAAGATATACAGTATAACAAATATATACAGTATACCTAAGATATACAGTATACGAAATATATACAGGATACCGAAGATATACAGTATAACAAATATATATAGTATATCTAAAATATGCAGTATACCTAAGATGTACAGTATACCAAATATATACATTATACCTAAAATATAAAGTATGCCAAATACATACAGTATAACTAAGATATACAGTATACTAAATATTTACAGTACACCGAAGATATACAGTATAACAAATATATAGAGTATATGTAAGATATACAGTATACCTAAGATATACAGTATACCAAATATATACAGTATACCTAAAATATACAGTATGCCAAATACATATAGTATACCTAAGATATACAGTATACCAAATATATACAGTATACCTAAGATATACAGTATGTCAAATATATACAGTATAACAAATATATACAGCATACCTAAGGTATACAGTATACCAAATATATACAGGATACCGAAGATATACTGTATAACAAATATATAGAGTATATCTAAAATATAGAGTATACCTAAGATATACAGTATACCTAAAATATACAGTATGCCAAATACATACAGTATACCTAAGATATACAGTATACCAAATATATACAGTATACCGAAGATATACAGTATATCAAATATATAGAGTATATGTAAGATATACAGTGTACCAAAGATATACAGCATACCAAATATATACAGTATACCAAATATATACAGTATACCTAAGATATACAGTATACCAAATATATACAGTATACTAAATATATACAGTATACCAAATATATACAGTATACCTAAGATATACAGTATACCAAATATATACAGTATACCAAATATATACAGTATTCCTAAGATATACAGTATAACAAATATATACAGTACATCTAAGATATACAGTATACCTAAGATATACAATATACCAAATATATACAGTATATATAAGATATACAGTATACATAAGATATATAGTATACCAAATATATAAAGTATATCTACGATATACAGTATACCTAAGATATACAGTATGCCAAATATATACAGTATACCGAAGATATACAGTATAACAAATATATACAGTATACCTAAGATATACAGTATACGAAATATATACAGGATACCGAAGATATACAGTATAACAAATATATATAGTATATCTAAAATATGCAGTATACCTAAGATGTACAGTATACCAAATATATACATTATACCTAAAATATAAAGTATGCCAAATACATACAGTATAACTAAGATATACAGTATACTAAATATTTACAGTACACCGAAGATATACAGTATAACAAATATATAGAGTATATGTAAGATATACAGTATACCTAAGATATACAGTATACCAAATATATACAGTATACCTAAGATATACAGTATACCAAATATATACAGTATACCTATGATATATAGTTTACCAAATATATACAGCATACCTAAGATATACAGTTTACCAAATATATACAGTATACCTAAGATGTACAGTATACCAAATATATGCAGAGTACCTAAAATATACAGTATGCCAAATATATACAGTATACCTAAGATATTCAGTATACCAAATATATACAGTATACCGAAGATATACAGTATAACAAATATATAGAGTATATCTAAGATATACAGTATACCTAAGATATACAGTATACCAAATATATACAGTATAACTAAGATATACAGTATACCAAATATATACAGTATACCTAAGATATACAGTATACCAAATATATACAGTATACCTATGATATACAGTATACCAAATATATACAGTATACCTAAGGTATACAGTATAACAAATATATGCAGTACATCTAAGATATACAGTATACCTAAGATATACGGTATACCAAATATATACAGTATATATAAGATATACAGTATACCTAAGATATACAGTGTACCTACAATGTACAGTATACCAAATATATACAGTATACCAAATATATACAGTATACCTAAGATATACAGTATACCAAATATATACAGTATACCAAATATATACAGTATACCTAAGATATACAGTATATCTAAGATATACAGTATACCTAAGATATATAGTATACCAAATATATACAGTATACCGAAGATATGCAATATAACATATATATACAGTATATCTAAGATATACAGTATACCTAAGATATACAGTATACCTAAGATATACAGTATACCAAATATATACAGTATCCCTAAAATATACAGTATGCCAAATATATACAGTATACCTAAGATATACAGCATACCAAATATATACATTATACCGAATATATACAGTATATCTAAGATATACAGTATACCTAAGATATATAGTATAACAAATAAATACAGTATACCTAAGATATATAGTATACCAAATATATACAGTATACCTTAAATATACAGTATGCCAAATATACACTATACCTATACAGTATACCGAAGATATACAGTAAAACAAATATATAGAGTATATCTAAGATATACAGAATACGTAAGATATACAGTATACCAAATATATACAGTATACCTAAGATATACAGTATACCTAAGATATACAGTATACCTAAGATATACAGTATACCTAAGATATACAGTATACCAAAGATATACAGTATACTGAAGATATACAGTATAACAAATATATAGGGTATATCTAAGATATACAGTATACCTAAGATATACAGTATACCAAATATATACAGTATACTGAAGATATACAGTATACTGAAGATATACAGTATAACAAATATATAGGGTATATCTAAGATATACAGTATACCTAAGATATACAGTATACCAAATATATACAGTATACCTAAGATATACAGTATACCAAATATATACAGTATACCTAAGATATACAGTATACCAAATATATACAGTGTACCTAAGATATACAGTATATCTAACATATACAGTATACCTATGATATATAGTATAACAAATATATACAGTATACCTAAGATATATAGTATACCAAATATATACAGAATACCTAAAATATACAATATGCCAAATATATACAGTATACCTAAGATATACAGTATACCAAATATATACAGTATACCTAAAATATACAGTATACCAAATATATACAGTATACCTATGATATACAGTACACCTAAGATATACAGTATACCAAATATATACAGTATACCTAAGATATACAGTATACCAAATATATACTGTATACCTAAGATATACAGTATACCAAATATATACTGTATACCGAAGATATACAGTATAACAAATATATACAGTATATCTAAGATATACAGTATACCTAAGATATACAGTATTCCAAATATATACAGTATACCTAAGATATACAGTATACCAAATATATTCAGTATACCTAAGATATACAGTATACAAAACATATACAGTATACCTAAGATATACAATATACAAAATATATACAGTATACCTAAGATATACAGCATACCAAATATATACAGTTTACCTAAGATATACAGTATAACAAATATATACAGTATATCTAAGATATACTGTATGCCTAAGATATATAGTATACCAAATGTATAAAGTATATCTACGATATACAGTATACCTAAGATATACAGTGTACCTAAGATATACAGTATACCTAAGATATACACTATACCAAAAATATACAGTATACCTAAGATATACAGTATACCAAATATATACAGTATACCTAAGATATACAGTATATCTAAGATATACAGTATACCATAGATATATAGTATACCAAATATATACAGTATACCTAAGATATACAGTATATCTAAGATATACAGTATACCTAAGATATATAGTATAACAAATATATTCAGTATACCTAAGATATATAGTATACCAAATATATACAGTATACCTAAAATATACAGTATACCTAAGATATATAGTATACCAAATATATACAGTATACCTAAAATATACAGTATTCCAAATATATACAGTATACCTAAGATATACAGTATACCAAATATATACAGTATACCTAAGATATACAGTATACCAAATATATACAGTATACCTAAGATATACAGTATACCAAATATATACAGTGTACCTAAGATATACAGTATATCTAACATATACAGTATACCTATGATATATAGTATAACAAATATATACAGTATACCTAAGATATATAGTATACCAAATATATACAGAATACCTAAAATATACAATATGCCAAATACATACAGTATACCTAAGATATACAGTATACCAAATATATACAGTATACCTAAAATATACAGTATACCAAATATATACAGTATACCTAAGATATACAGTACACCTAAGATATACAGTATACCAAATATATACAGTATACCTAAGATATACAGTATACCAAATATATACTGTATACCTAAGATATACAGTATACCAAATATATACAGTATACCGAAGATATACAGTATAACAAATATATACAGTATATCTAAGATATACAGTATAACAAATATATACAGTATATCTAAGATATACAGTATACCTAAGATATACAGTATTCCAAATATATACAGTATACCTAAGATATACAGTATACCAAATATATTCAGTATACCTAAGATATACAGTATACAAAACATATACAGTATACCTAAGATATACAATATACAAAATATATACAGTATACCTAAGATATTCAGCATACCAAATATATACAGTATACCTAAGATATACAGTATAACAAATATATACAGTATATCTAAGATATACTGTATGCCTAAGATATATAGTATACCAAATGTATAAAGTATATCTACGATATACAGTATACCTAAGATATACAGTGTACCTAAGATATACAGTATACCTAAGATATACACTATACCAAAAATATACAGTATACCTAAGATATACAGTATACCAAATATATACAGTATACCTAAGATATACAGTATATCTAAGATATACAGTATACCATAGATATATAGTATACCAAATATATACAGTATACCTAAGATATACAGTATATCTAAGATATGCAGTATACCTAAGATATATAGTATAACAAATATATTCAGTATACCTAAGATATATAGTTTACCAAATATATACAGTATACCTAAAATATACAGTATACCTAAGATATATAGTATACCAAATATATACAGTATACCTAAAATATACAGTATTCCAAATATATACAGTATACCTAAGATATACAGTATACCAAATATATACAGTATACCTAAGATTTACAGTATACCAAATATATACAGTATATCTAAGATATACAGTATAGCTAAGTCTTTTAGGTCTATGTAAGGCTTAAGTAATCTTTTATGCCATTTTCCATCGTGTTCATATTATTAATCACGTGTTTATATATGTATGTATGTATATATATATATATATATATATATATATATATATATATATATATATATATATATATATATATATATATATATATTCTTATTATAATAATTATTGTTGTATTTAAAATTATCACTTTTCCTTTTGTAGGGTCGTGAAGGAAGCGGGCCTCGGGTGAAAGAAGGCTGTGACGATCTCTCTCAGGAACCCGTAGGTGCGGGGCCGGCCCGTCCCCCACCTCCTGGGGTTCGTGCGGCCCCCCAGGCTCTGTTTCAGGAGGCTGGGGTCGTTCTTGCCCCTTGCTGGGGTGGTTCTTCTCCGGCCCCGACCACGGCGAGGGGTTTGGAGTCCCTGTGTGTGCCACCAACTTCGAGGTCACGTCCGGAGCTCACAGTTCCTGCGACGGCGCTGGAAGCAATCGTATTGGCGTTTGACTTTCCATTGGAGACTTTCGGCGCCGTGGAGAGGGGAGGGAGGGTTACCTGCTGCTTGGGTAACAGCTTCTCCATATCAACTTACCCTGGCTTTGCGCCCTGGAGAGTTCACTCCACACGAGTGGAGTGTGGAATGGCCTCCACACTCTTTGGAACGAGTGAGAAAGTGGAATCCAAAACGGTCATTAGTTTCAAAGTGTCATACGACAAAGAGTACCGGAAAGACGGGATACCACGAGCGTAACACACACACACACACACACACACACACACACACACACACACACACACACACACACACACACACACATTTATATTACACTGAAACATCCAATTCAAGAAAGAATCAGCAGCTGATTAGATCTTAAGCATAAGACTAAAGGCTGAAGGCAATGTGTACCTGCTCGTCTGACACAGGGGGAGAATCCAGTCTGACTAATGCAACAGAAGCAAGATCTCCACCTCCTACTGATCCATCATAATAAAGTAGCCAGGGCTCACCCACACACTACAGACACGGTCACCTCTTTCAATTATTACTCAAGCAAAGCAAGGTGGACCTTCTCAACACCTCTCCACCTCCTGTTTATTTTCATTATGCATGATCTCTCTCTCTCTCTCTCTCTCTCTCTCTCTCTCTCTCTCTCTCTCTCTCTCTCTCTCTCTCTCTCTCAGCGAGGAGGGTGAAGGTGTTCGGTCACCTGGGGTTCTATTTTCTGCATCGAGTATGAGAAACCAGTTCTTCCTCACCACCCTTTCCTATAACCCCAGCACAACATTTCGTTTTAGAGAGAGAGAGAGAGAGAGAGAGAGAGAGAGAGAGAGAGAGAGAGAGAGAGAGAGAGAGAGAGAGAGAGAGAGAGAGAGAGAGAGAGCGAGAGAGACAGAGACAGAGAGAGAGAGAGAGAGAGAGAGAGCGAGAGAGACAGAGACAGAGAGAGAGAGAGGGGTTAGAAACAATAACAGACAAATACTGGTTAAAATAACAGACTGACAAGAACAGAAACAAACATACAATTTATCCTGATTGGCCAAGCTTCTTTTAACCTTTCACAATAAGTATTTCCCCAATTTTGAATAAGATCCTTTCTCAAAGTTAATAAGAGTGCTTACCAAACACACATTGCTCATATCTCATCAATCAGGTTAGGAGATATATATATATATATATATATATATATATATATATATATAAATATATATATATATATATACATATGTCGTACCTAATAGCCAGAACGCACTTCTCAGCCTACTATGCAAGGCCCGATTTGACTAATAAGCCAAGTTTTCATGAATTAATATATTTTCTCTA
>NC_091216.1:32042671-32075171 GCF_040958095.1 Procambarus clarkii | reverse complement strand
TCACAAGATTATTAACTTGTCTAAGGCAGAATTTATCATAAATATCAAAGTTATTTGCACTTAATCTGCTACATTTTAAAGTCAAATCAAAATATCTATATTTGCAAAAGATAGTTACTAAGTTGTTTTGGATAATTCTGCAGTCTTTGAAACCCTTTTGAAAACTTCTATTACAGAACGCCTCGAAAAGGTAAGATTCACTACCATCTATCACACTATGCAAACAAAATCTATCACTAAAGGCGTTAATTACTTAATGAAGCAGTTACGAAAAGTGACGAAGAGGAATGTTGCTTAGAAATTATCTTAGAATGTAACTAACAATATTACTCTCATGCATTATTTATTGCATGAGAGTAATAATTACATTAATCATCATTATTCATTACTCTATTATGCATTATTACAAATTTATTTAATTTATATTAGATAAAGCAAATAAATTTTAGCCAATAATATTAATTTAACTATTTTAAGCCAATACATTTATTTTTTGGCTTAAATTAGAAAGGGGCAAATAAATTTTAGCCAATAAATTAATTTAACTGCTTTAAGCCAATATATATTAATTTATTTGCTTAACATAAGCAATAAAATTTAATAAAACAACGTGTTCGTCAATAAAACGAAACACTGCATTTTTATATCTAAGGGTCCACCCTGAAGTAGTAACTTGGTCAGAATATTAAGTAAAGGTAAGTCCTTAAGTATCACGTTTTTAAAGTAGGTTCAAATTTAAGTAAATTTCGTAATTAAAATTAGTCTAAAAGTATTGATATGTGAGTTACTATATGTGAAAGATTGTAATTATCTCTAAGAAAGATTGAACAATGAAATGAATTTGTAATCATTAATAGAATTAAATTATATTGTAATCATAGAACTAAATATACTACAAATACGCAACAATTCGATTATTTGTAGATATATAACAGTTGCGTCAAATAAAATATCCGCCTGAGACGTAAAGGAATGTGCAGAGAAACTTAGCTAGCCATTCTGTGTTATATTTTAAAAGTATTTCTCCCAGAGGGTTATAACTGTCAAACAAATGACCAAGTAAGAATTTTATCACAATATATTAGAAAGGAATGAGAGAATTTCACTTCAATTACAGTTACTAGAACTTTGGTTAAATTAAATGAAGTACAATAATTTTTTTAACAATCAAACAATTTGGTTTCAGTTAATAACAAATTAAGTACATTAAACCTGTTAAGTTTCCTCCACGTGTGATGAAAATTTATATACAGAAACAAATGATTGTGAAAATCGCCTTTAATTTGATTTTTTGAATATAAGTCTCCATGAAATATACATTTAAAAACCAGATTATATAGTAAATCAACAGGAAAACTATTTCAAGAAAACAGAGACTGCATATGTAATATATAAAATATATAAAATGTATAAAATATATTAATATATAAAATGCAGTTATAACATGAATATTCTGGGAATCCCACATGGGTCTGCACTTGCTCCGATGCTGTTTCAATATACCAATATACATATATATATATATATATATATATATATATATATATATATATATATATATATATATATATATATATATATGTGTGTGTGTGTAAGGAATATCCTTACAGACAACACATGCATTTAGGACGAATTTTAATCTCAAAAGCTGTTCGGATTTTCCTTAAGAAGATGAATTTAGTTACGTATGTATAAACTGATACACTATTCCATGTATGCATACATGGAATAGTATATGTATACATGGAATAGTGTATATATAAAGTTTCGTACGCCTCTGGCTAGGTTAAACCGCTTCAAATTTTACGTTGGTCAAATCGTGAGAACGGGCAATTTATAGAGCCAACTTAACAGTCAATAGACCCAACTTAACAGTCAATAGACCCAACTTAACAGTCAATAGAGCCAACTTAACAGTGCCCAGAGCGAACTTAACAAGCTTAAACACCTAGGCTACTACCAGCCTCGCTACACACATGGTAGTCGCAAACAAACCATTAATAAAGACTGCCAAAGCGATTAGACAATAATTTCACTCTCAACTTATAAGGATTAGCAAACTGCGCTGTGAGTGGAGGAGCCGTAAGAACCTAAATCCACGAGAATATTTTTTTGAGGATTAATATACGTAATGATTTTCTACAGCGTGTTTATAAGTCGCATGTCATACGGAGTACATATGACTACATGCATATACATGTATATGTGCACATATATATGTATGTAGTCATTCATTGCAATGTCAACACCGAGGAGTGTAGCTAGTTTCTGGGTGTATGTAGACAGTGATAGTTTGTTTTGATTCTGGGGGAGGGTTGAAGGCTGAGGTGTTCTTGATGGTTGGGTTGTTTAAGCACTTGTTGTGGTCTTAATAACCCTCCAGAGGTTGATAGGCCTTAATAGCCTTCCAGATGTTGATAGGCCTTAATAACCCTACAGAGGTTGATAGGTCTTTATATCCCTCCAGAGGTTGATAGGCATTAATAGCCTTCCAGAGGTTGATAGGCCTGAATAACCCTCCAGAGGTTGATAGGCCTTAATAACCCTCCAGAGGTTGATAGGCCTTAATAACCCTCCAGAGGTTGATAGGCCCTAATAACCCTACAGAGGTTGATAGGCCTTAATAACTCTGCAAAGGTTGATAGGCCTTAATATCCCTCCAGAGGTTGGCAGGCCTTAATAACCCTCCAGAGGTTGATAGGCCTTAATAACCCTCCAGAGGTTGATAGGCCTTAATAACCCTACAGAGGTTGATAGGCCTTAATAACTCTGCAAAGGTTGATAGGCCTTAATATCCCTCCAGAGGTTGATAGGCCTTAATAACCCTCCAGACGTTGATAGGTCTTAATAACTCTGCAAAGGTTAATAGGCCTTAATAGCCTTCCAGAGGTTGATAAGCCTCAGTACATAGACAAGACAATGCCATCTCCTTCACGTCGCCTATGAACGCACAAACAACTTCGGTCAAAAGAACTTATAATTTCTTTATATAACCAGATCATCACCAGAGACTTTCTAACCAACAATACCGAAATAATCGACAGCTAAACCGACTATAAAAGACTAGACATAGCCGAAGCACTATATACCAAACACTCTCATCCAACTATTAATAGCCAGCTTACACCCTGGTATGTTCTCAAGAACAAAACAGAACACACTGCCCCAGGCAACATAAGAACAGAGAACAAAGTTTATAGGAGTCAAGGAAATGTATATTTTTTAGCATCATGCCGAATAAAACTTGAAGATAAACAAATCAAATTATTTTTATCAACTTCCTTCTCAAGTGAAGAACAGCTCCCGCCAAACACACACCTAAACTACGACGTTGCTACAACGTTCGGACAAGTTTTAACCCCTCCTAACCAGTTATAACAACCAATATAGCAAGTTGTAACACCGTTCTAATACGTCATAAACACGTTAAGCCAAGATGTAACAACTTTATTACAAGTTGTAACAAGCGGAAAATAGAGACAGTTTCGGTTTGTGTTTCCAGGGAGAATATATAGTAGATTAGTTGATCTCACCATTTCTATCATATCCAATAGCACACACATTAGATAAATAGATAGATAGATAGAGGCTGATATATTGCAAGAGAGAAAACAGTAAAAGATGAAGATGAATCAATTTCCCTCCGCCCCCAAAAAATATTTTCTGAATTGTATATATATGTTGTTTGTCAAGTGACCGGTTGGGTGCACAGGCTCGGTGTAACCCAACCGAAAAGTTGCAAAGAACGACAAAGCCTTCGGGTCACTGGTCGACGAAAGCTGCATAGGCGGCAGATGTCAGGCCAGCGCTGACACGCGCTTGGAATGACAGGTGTTTGCAAACCTGCACAAGAGACAGCCCGTGCTTTAGGACAGGTGTGTGTGTGTGTGTCTATCTGGGGATGTGTGTGTGTGTCTATCTGGGGATGTGTATGTGTGAGTGTGTGTGTGTGTGTGTGTGTTCTAGCTCTTAGTTCTCTAGTTCCTTTACTCTAGTTCTCTAGTTCCTTGATTTGTGTGTGTGTGTGTGTGTGAGTGTGTGTGTGTGTGTGTGTGTGTGTGTGTGTGTGTGTGTGTGTGTGTGTGTGTGTGTGTGTGTGTGTGTGTGTGTGTGAGTGTGAGTGTGTGTGTGTGTGTACTCATCTATTTGTGTCTGCAGGATCGAGCATTGACTCTTGGATCCCGCCTTTCGAGCATCGGTTGTTTACAGCAATGACTCCGGTCGTATTTGTGTGTGTGAGTGTGTATGTATGTGTGTGTGTGTGTGTGATTCTACACACACTTTTTACACTTTTTGAAGGGTCTCAGCATGCTGCTTCACCGACTGACTGGACTACACATACTAAACCTTTGTGTCTCTAACTTTATCCACGATAGCGATAAGTACATCGCTATCCTAGTAGAGTGGGCATCGAACCGGGCTTCAACCCAGGTAATATAAAACTTAATAAAGTGTTAAATAAACACTATAAGAACCGCATAAGACTATAATATATAACAATAAACAATATTTTAACACACGAAAACACACACACACACAAAACAAATATTTGGTCAATTTCTTGGGAGAAAGAAAACTAAATTAATTTGAAAAGTCTATGTTAATTCTTATTAAAAATTATGTTAAGTCTTATTAGAAGTTATGTTAATTCTTACAAACTTATATTCTGAGTTATTAATTGTTTTGATAGTGTAATTCCTGCTTTTATTTCTCAATGTGAACATTTCTCCAAATTCTTAAGCTGGATAGAGGCCAGGAGGCCTGGTCGACGACCGGGCCGCGGGGACGCTAAGCCCCGGAAGCACCTCAAGGTAGGATGAGGAAGAGACGAACAAGGAGATGACGAAGGTGAGGGAGAAATAAGATTAGATAGTAGAAGAGAAGAAGCGAAAGAAGAGAAAATAGCTGAAGAGGATGATGAATAATAAGAGAGAGAGATTAGAAAGGTCGTTAAGATAAAAATTGAAGACGAAGAGGAAGAACAAGAGAATATAGAAAGTAAGACGAAAAAAAGAAGAGATAGTAGGAAACGTGGAGGAAGATTAAGAGCCAAAAAGATAACTTATATATATACCTGGAGAAAGAGAAGAAAGATCTTTATCTCTTCAAAAGAAGAGATAGAGCAAGAGAAGAGAAATAGCGTGCGGAGAAGATGCGAGGAGAAAACCCATAAGGCTTGAAAAAAAAACGAAGTAGAGACATTGTCGAGGAGTGAAGAAAGAGGGGAGAGAGAGGGAGAGGGAGAGAGCGTGGGAGAGGGGAGAAGAAGGGTGGTGAATAGTAGAGAAAGAAAAGAGAGAGAGAGAGAGAGAGAGAGAGAGAGAAATGGACGATAAATAGAAGGCATGAAAGAATGAGGAAGAGAGGAAAGATGGATTAGAAATGGTCTGCAGAGGGAAGCAAATATCACGATTAGTGACAAGGTGCAAATCTTAGTAAAGATAGTGAGACGGTGATGGTAAGATGGAAGGAAGGAATGAATGAAGGAAGGAATGAATGCAGGAAGGAATAAAGGAGAGCCCAAGTTGGAATATCAATGAGAGAGAGAAAGAGAGAGAGGGGAGGAATAAGAATGAGGAACAGGAGAGTGAGACTAAAATATAATAAAGGAAAATGCCAGACAATTAGGCAAAAAAATAGTGAACAGGAAGAAAATGCGGTGAAAGTGACGAGATAGGAAAGTGATTCACCAACAGTGGATTCACCAACAGGAAAATCCTAGAGCAAAATACCTCTAGTGTGCTACAGAAATGTTACACAGGGCTCACAACAAATTATCTCTAGCAGTGTGTAAGTGTATTATAAATATTGCAAATGAGGGTCCAGAGAAAGTTGTGTTTAGTGTGAAAGCGAGACATAAATCTACCATCACCAAGGTTACAGTGTAATCAGGTTCCAATAGCAAGCATCACAGTAAACATCTATTGCATGTGCAAGCATAAGCAACATCTTAAAACCTTTCAACAAAATCGTCACTGCTTTCCTTGACTGAATAAGACAGATCTTCAAGTAACATAGAGAGGAGAATTTATAGACGAAACTGTCTAATAATTTTAGATTGTTTTTAGGCAAGATGGTGTCCCGTGTGCACAATATTAGACATAATTAAACGATAAATTCACTATTAACTTACAAGCGACAGATTATAGATACCTTGGAATATTGACGATAAAGAGTTCAATTTGCTATCAGCTTCTCGTGGATAACATACACCGCCCACGATAATAAGGATATAAACACCTGTGTAATATCTGCAGGAGTCATAGAGACCTGTGAAATATCTGCAGGAGTCATAGACACCTGTGCAATATCTGCAGGAGTCATAGACACCTGTGCAATATCTGCAGGAGTCATAGACACCTGTGCAATATCTGCAGGAGTCATAGACACCTGTGCAATATCTGCAGGAGTCATAGAGCAACTAAATGATGCATGCCAGTAAGTTTTCTTCCAATTACGAAGAGACTTTGAATAATTCTTTAGTCCAAAATGAGTGACAGAACTGGGGCACAGATTTTGGAAGTAGCAACCAGGCAATATATAATTTCTGTAAGAAAAAACTCAAAAGAGACGATTATGATGGTATTTCCAAACATAGTTTTATACTGCAATGTTTTTTTCTAAGTGATTGGGTATCGTCCCATCACTCAACCCTCATATTTCAACTCCTTAACCTCTTATCCCAGCTCCTTGTCCTCATATCCCAGCACTTTGTCCTCCTATCCCATCTCCTTGTCCTTATACACCTCAACTCCTTGTCCTAATATATCCCTCCAAGTGCCATAAAGTCATACTGGATAGGTACTTTCTCTACATATTCACCTTACTTAATAAGTACTTAATAAGTACTCAATCAGTACGAGAAAAGTTCGTAATATGGGCACTGGTGGATGCTTAGCAATACTGAAGGTTTAATGAAGATCTAAATCAATTTCTAAATCACTTAGAGGCTTCGTTTTGTGTTTGAGTATTTAATTTAAGTCTAAATGTTAATCTTTATATCACAAGATAAGTCTTCCTCTGAATATTTAAAATAATGAGTCACGGGACTCAATAAAATACCATCGTAGACTTTATTAGATATGAACAATAATGTCTTTTCCAATGTCAGACTTTATAGGTAAAGAAAAGACTTGTGCCAACCAGGCTAGAGAGAGTCAGGCTGGTATAGTTTAAATAATAATTTAACTAGTGTTAGTTAACCAACACTAAGAGGTGACGTAGAAAGACTAAGAAGTGGTGTAGAAAGACTAAGAAGTGACGTAGAAAGACTTTGATGTGCTTAAACAGACGTCATTAAAATTCAAGACAGTCTTCAAGAAGTTCGTAAATTTACCAATGAATAAAACATTATCTTTGAATGAAATTCACGAGACTTTAGGGGTTTAGTGTTGGACTTAAGGCCTGTCAACCTCTAGAAGGTTACTAAGGCCACCACAGCTTGTTGACCAATCAGCAAGTATACTTGAGTCCAGCATATTGACCAGGACTAAAGTATACTCCCAGTGTATATACAGTGAGAAGCGAGACACTTCTCTCAAAGTATATAATATAGAGCTATATACTGAGTATATAGTTCTGAATTCTGTTAGAGCTCCTTTGCAAAGCCACAATATATATCCAGAATTATAGATATAGGTGTATATATATACCTATCATAATATTACATTACATAACCTGGCAGTACATTACTGAATTGGCAGTAATCAAGCCAGACAGAAAACACATATGGATCACATATGGAACAGGTGAACTTACATAGAGCTTCTACATGACGAAGGAGTGAGTAGACTCGGCAAAAAGCGCTGATCCAGAATTGTTATATAACCCTTAGAAGGGATATGAGGATATGTTGCTGGGATATGAGGACAAGGAGCTGGGATATGAGGATAAGGAGCTGAGATATGAAGACCATGAGCTGGGATATGAGGACAAGGAGCTTGGATGTGAGGACAAGGAGCTGGGATATGAGGACAAGGAGCTGGGATATGAGGACAAGGAGCTTGGATGTGAGGACAAGGAGCTGGGATACGAGGACAAGGAGCTGGGATATGAGGACAAGGAGCTGGGATATGAGGACAAAGAGCTTGGATATGAGGACAAGGAGCTTGGATATGAGGACAAGGAGCTGGGGTATGAGGACAAGGAGCTGGGATATGAGGACAAGGAGCTGGGATATGGGGACAAGGAACTAGGATCCGAAAACAAATGGAAAAGAGGGCCAAAACAATAAGAAAAAGAACAAGGAGAAAGTGAAGGAACGATGCCCAGGCACTTGAACCATCGGGAAATCGATCTCCGACTCTGCAAGAAAGTACTGTGCCGACCACTCCAAGTAACTTGGGCTAACATAATAAAGAAACAGACGTGCAAGTGAGAGATGGAAATTGAAAACGTTTACGGAGTCTCAATACGTAGATTATTAAGTCAAAATGGGGGGAAAAGGGACTTTTAGAACAAAGAGAGATTAGAAATCGGTTGTGATGAGAAAAGTGAAACAATAAAAGGCTCAAATATGAAATAAAAAAAGGCAAAATGGAGTGGACTGCTGGTAGTGGATAGTAGACTGGTAGGGAATAGGGGGGACTGGTAGTGGAGAGGAGACTGGTAGGAGTTGAATTGCCAGTTGAAAGAGTCTGGAAGTGCAAAGGAGATTAATACCATGATACAAGCTGGTACTGTAGAGGAGATATCTGCAATAAAGTTAAAACTGGATGCCAGCAGGAGACCGCTGACGGAGATGGGACAGAAAAAGTCAAAGTAAAACTTAATAGCTTTACTTTGACCTTTTTTAGATATTGTTTTAGATATTGATATTAAGATAAGTGAAAGATATTGACAGTGAAAAAAAGATAATTGTGATATAAAGAAAAGATGGAAAATACAAAAAAAAACATTAATCTAATGTTGGAAGAAAGGAAAAAGCAAAGGAATAAGATAAAATAATTAAAATGTGAGAAAAGTAAGTCTTAGAATTTGATAAATGACTGATAAAGCTTAATAAACGAAGAAAAAAAGAGTATGGGGAAAAAATGAGAAAAAATAAGTATGGTGAACAACAGAATTGACTTAACACAATAAAGAAGAGACTGACAACATAAAACAAGAAACTGACAAAAAAATAATAAAATAAAACATAGAGACTGTCTGAATTAGAACCTATTACAGTCTTAAGACTGTAATCTAGAACCTATTACAGTCTTAAGACTGTAATCTAGAACCTATTACAGGCTTAAGACTGTAATCTAGAACCTATTACAGTCTTAAGACTGTAATAGGTTCTATGTTGGGCAAACATCTAAAGATTTTAAATGTAGAATTTCGCAACATAAATACTCTGTAAGACATGGCCAATTGTCTAATGCTTTGTTTGTTCATCTGTCAGAAGATGCTCACCAAATTGATTGGGAGATGGCTTCTTCGATAACGAATTGAAAAAACCACTTATAACAGGAATACAATTTAATCTGCTTTAATACAAATTACAAAATAATGTAATTTGAACATTAACAGTGGTTTATATAACTTAGATCCATTTTTGATAGATCAATTAAGGGGCATTTTGAGTAGGATCATTGATACACATTTGTCTCACTAATTCTGGGAGCTAATTAGTGAGTAATTAATACTAATTACTCACTAATTAATAAATGGGAGCTGCATCGCAGGGGCCAATAGGCCTTCTGCAGTTCTTGTGTGGCTCTAATTTGTATCTACCTAATTCCCATTTTTCATTGTACCTCACCAAACTTCACCTCTCTCTCTCCTGCCTATATATATATGTCCAATACTTGACTTGTAAATCATACATATTCCTTCTGAAGATGTATTAAGATACGAAAGTACTTAAGGAAATTCCTGTTTCAATTCTTCCTTCGTGGTCTGACACTGTCATTATATATATATATATATATATATATATATATATATATATATATATATATATATATATATATATATATATATATATAAATATATATATATATATATATATATATATATATATATATATATATATATATATATATATATATATATATATATATGTAGCGCCATAGATGAACTGCATCATTAATATATATCGAAAAATAGATATAATCCAGAATATAGTGTCATTATAACCATTTGGCTTGAGTGCTTTGGCCCACATGGAGGGGAAATTAGTCAACTTTTGCCCGTAACTCAGCTGACGTGTGAATGAAGTTACAACAATGAGGGAGTAGTTGTATGTGTTACACCTGCGCGTGACAATATGCGCGTGACACGTGTGTGTGTGTGTGTTTGATTCCTGTGAATGACAGCTGCGCTTGATACTCAGCTGTTGACACTCAGATGTTGACACTCAGATGTTGACACTCAGCTGCTGCACCCATTTGTTGTCTTTGGATAAGACGTTGTAATTGTGCAACTGCTAACGCGTCTAACAATATGTCCTAGCATCCCAGCAAACACATAGCGTTAGCACAGCTAACAACGGTATTGCAGTGTAATAACTATACGTTGTTACATTTGTTAGTTAGGATCCTGTTAACGTCTTGATTGGTTATTAACGTCTTGATCCTGATAACCGTCTTGATTGGTTAATTAAAGATAATTTATGTCGGGGAATTCATCTCAGAGCATCTTACTGAATTGCTGATGGCTTAATCCCACAAATCAGATCTCTAAATTCATCATACCGCATTCTCAATCTACTCATATTTGTATAATGTCATATATTCTATTGATATCTGCCTGGGAGAAATTCAGAATATACGATAAAAGATTGAGACGTAGCGGTGGGAAGCTGCGAGTTTGTGTGTGTGTGAGAGATAGCAGAGTGAGATAGCAGGGGTGAGATAGCAGAGTGAAGGGCAGCCACCTTCACTACAGAACTCAAAAACCACGACCGACCTTCCCCCCCCCCTCCAAGAACACCGGCAGGAGGGGTTATAGATAAACAAGGTGTGCTATCGTTGTCAGGATGAATCTAGTCCTCTGAAATCCCCAATCCTCGGCTTTTGTAAAAAAAAAGTCAACCTACTCTACCCAAAACAAAACTAACTTTCCTGTGTCTCCAGCTCTAGTTTGGTGTGTGGTGCTGCTGTTCCTCCCCCCCCCCCCCCCCGACACACACCGACACACACACAGACACACACACACACACACACACACACACACACACACACACACACATATACGTACTCACCCACTTATACAAAAAATATAAGTTTCGGTCTGTTTCTACCCGTTGTCAATCCCTGGTCAGCTTGCATCAGGGCGGCTTCACAGGGCCCTAGAGGATGTAACACTAGCAACTTTCTATTTTTTTCTCTCTTTTTTAAATTCTCAGATAGACTTACATGTTATTTTTTTGTTGCCAAGTTTCCTGTGCAGTTTCAAATGGTTTACTTATGTGTATACGTGCTTGTATATTTATGTATATGTACGTTCGTATTTTGTATGTATTGTATGTATGTATTTATGAATATATGTATACAAGGGTATATACATTATATACATATAATAAGTGTATATAAGGGTATATTCAATATATACATATATTTATATGTGACAGTGTCAGACCACGGAGGAAAATTGAAACAGGAATTTCCTTAAGTACTTTCGTATATTAATACATCTTCAGAAGGAGTCTGAAGATGTAGGAGCAAGAAGGCACTCCTTCTGAAGATGTATTAATATACGAAAGTACTTAAGGAATTTCCTGTTTCAATTTTCCTCCGTGGTCTGACACTGTCACATAGTTAATCACGTGTATATTTTCGTGATATACACACATATTTATATGTAAATTATGAGGGTATATACAGGCAGAACATATACTATGTCCTGTCGGATAATCTTTTAAGAAGGATAAATCTGCGTTTACATGGTCACCCATCCAGTTACTGGCTAGAGACATAATATTCATATCGCTATCCAATATTTTCTCTGATGTAAACATATTACCAATAAGTGAAAGTATGAAATTACATGTCTTTATAAATTAAATGTGGTCAATTACGATCTAAAACACTTAACAGTCGTTTCAGTCGTTTAAACGACTGTAGGATACAGTCGTTTCCTACAGTACTACAGGAGTCACTTGTATTCAGCACGAAATGAATTTATTTGGGATAAAATAATAAATTAGTTTGAAGTATGGCGAGCAAGACGATTTATTGATAATCTGTTGTTTATATATATATATATATATATATATATATATATATATATATATATATATATATATATATATATATATATATATATATATATATATATATATATATATATATGTCGTACCTAGTAGCCAGAATTCACTTCTCAGCCTACTATGCAAGGCCCGATTTGCCTAATAAGCCAAGTTTTCATGAATTAATTGTTTTTCGACTACCTAACCTACCTAACCTAACCTAACCTAACTTTTTCGGCTGCCTAACCGAACCTAACCTATGAAGATAGGTTAGGTTAGGTTAGGTAGGGTTGGTTAGGTTCGGTCATATATCTACGTTAATTTTAACTCCAATGAAAAAAAAATTACCTCATACATAATGAAATGAGTAGCTTTATCATTTCATAAGAAAAAAAATAGAGAAAATATAATAATTCAGGAAAACTTGGCTTATTAGGCAAATCGGGCCTTGCATAGTAGGCCGAAAAGTGCATTCTGGCTACTAGGTACAATATTTAAATATACTAATATACAATATTTATTCAATATATATATATATATATATATATATATATATATATATATATATATTGAATAAATCAAAATCCCATCACCTGCTTTAATAGTTACTTCATTTAACTAATATTGATCAAGGTGGCAGTGTAATCACCCCCCCCCATATTAATCGTGTGAGCAAGATCAATAAATAATGTCTACAGTTCAGCTAAAGATTAATAACGGTAGAATAAAGATTAGTAAATTTACATTTCCTGTAATTTCTTACAGGAAATTAGAATTTATGTTTATAAATGTTTATTTCAGAGTCTTACAAGGTATAATATTCTCTGTGTCTTTAGGGTATATTCATAATAGGGGTATACTCTTTTAGGTATACTCTTCGTATTTTAGAAAGATAAGCAACAAAATTCTAGTGTCTATATTAAAATTCAATTAATGATTTCCACTCATAAATTTATTCAAGATAATTTAATATTACTTAAATATGTTTGTTTATATGTATACATGTATATATATATATATATATATATATATATATATATATATATATATATATATATATATATATATATATATATATATATATATATATATATATATATATTATATATATTATATACTCATATACTTATATCTAACATTTAAAGGGATGTATACACATCAAGGTGTATACTACTTATTGGTGTATACACAGAAACTTTACTTAAGTGCTGAATTATGTTCAGGGCAAAAGTATACTTGCTGGTTGGTCAGTAAAGTATTGTGTATCACTGATAACCCTCCAGAGGAGCACAATCAGTTCTATCACCCAAGGGCACAATCAGTTCTAACACCTTAGAGAACAACCACAAAATCAATTAACAGCCGATAGTTAATCCGTTTATTTCACCATTCCCTCCATCCCTGCCTGCCTCCTCTCCCATCTCCTTGTTCTTATATATCCCTTCCAAGTGATATTATAGGCCTATACTGGCTTAGCACTATCTCCTGATGATGTACTTACTCTCAAATTTAACCTTCAAATAGTTTAATACAAATCATTATAAATGATACTATGCCAACACTGGTATGTTTCTCTAAATTTTGTTCAAATATATCACATAATTTATATGTTGTGAGGAACTAAATTGATATATTTAGATATTGTCTTCAGAGCTCATTTAGATATCTCTTCTCTTACTTCATAAAAGTTTAGACGCAAATATATCAATTGGTAAAGTAACTGATACGTTATCTTTCGTTATTTAATCTCACTAAGAAACAAAAGTTTATGATTGATGATGCTGATGAGAATGATGATAAATAAATGAAGATATAATAATTCAGACGTAGTCTTGGTGCGTTTCAGACCTTTCTTACAATTCTCGTCATAATTTTATTTATTATCGCTAACCCTTGAGCTTAGTCTTGTCAATGGATTTACAGTATATGTTAATTTTCACCAACAATTGTTAAATATATGAATATAATTGCCTTTATGTAATCCTGATGATTGATAAAATATTTAACAAAATTTAATTTAAAAAATCTTTATTAGATCTTTGACGTAATGATATAATGAATAATATCTCTTATATGTTTTCTCAATCTCAAAATAGATGGTTTGTGTAAGTGTGTGTGTGTTTACTCACCTAGTTGTGCTTGCGGGGTTGAGCTCTGGCTCTTTGGTCTGACTATGTGTGTACCTGATATTAATTAACTCATAACCATTTACAACAGATTATAGTAACATTTACACATAAAATATATGTTATACTCACTTGCTGATGCAGACAAGACTACGGTCAGGATAAAAACGCGACCAAAATGATTTCTCTTCATCTTGAGTTTCTGCGAAGAGAAAAAATAAAATCATTTTATTCATCTACATGCTCTGCTTCACAGTAAATATAAATTAAAAAATAATGCAGGCGATGAGTCACAATAACGTGGCTGAAGTATGTTGACCAGACCACACACTAGAAAGTGAAGGGACGACGAGGTTTCAGTCCGTCCTGGACCATTCTCAAGTCGATTGTCTTCAAAAATAATATTTGGAGATGAGAGAGAGAGTTCTCTGTGATCATCTTAGATAAGATGCTATCAAACAGCTTCCAGGAGACTTCATATGACAGAGAATTATCAAAATCTAAGTTAAGAAGATGATAACTAAAAATATATAATCCAATCATCATATATGCATGTTTGCTTAGAAACTAAATTGGTTTAGATAAGTAGTTGACTCGACTGTTAAGAAGATGAGGCAATTTAAATTACCAAAAATATCAATTAATATCATATCATAAGAGACTCTCATTTTCTCAAGCAGATTCATTGGTCTGTCAAAATTTCATATATCGATATTTCAACTGTATATTCGAATATTAATAATTATTATTAGATTTATTTTACACATATTTTCTGGTAATATGTGTAACACACACATATAGCATAGAGGTAGAGGTGCTATGTGTGTGTTATAATTTCAGTAAATATACTTTAATTTCAGTAAAACACCCGAATCAAATAAGTTTATCGAGATAATATATTTCACCCCAAAATTTATTATCTTAGACTATCTGTCGTCTCCTTGCAACACCGTAATTTGTACGCTGTGGGAATATACCGTCACCATTGCATTCATTAATGGTGCATAAATAAATTATTCCATTAGTTGTATAAATAAATTATCCCGAGAGTGCTTTAAGGATAGTGAAAAGTTATCTTAATTATCCCTTTGTTTCTTCTAAGTCAGGGTTCTGTCCATGGTGGTATGTGTTGAGCTGGAGAGAAGGATAGGGAGGAGAGGCAGCCATGACGTAACACACATGGATAGGCCTATATAGTGAGTATATAGATAGGCCTATATAGGTGAGTACTCATTGTTGGAACTATACTATAAGCCTATGCCTCATCATACTCTACTGAATACTCCACTCATATATAAAGTACTGAGTATTGTCCACTCATATATATAAGATGGTGAGTATTCTCCACCCACATGTAAAGGGGATGAGTATCCTAAACTCTTATATAATAATCTTATAATGAATAACTTATAATGAGTATTCCTTATCTTAATGAACATATTTAGAGTCTGCATTTCTTATCTCTGAATATGTCTTGTGCTTCATACTATCCGTCAGAAGTATATTATAATGCCAACCTTAAGTTCAGCCCAGAAGATTTAGAGCATGATTCGAAGAGACTTAGCATGATTCCTGCCAGACTCTTATTAGGATCTAAGAGTCTAAGTCTGGGGGAACAAGACTTAAAAGCCTTCTAAACAAGTAAGACTTTTTTTTAGAAGTGGGAGAAAGCAAGGAAGTTTAACATGAAAATAAAATCTCCACAATAGCGATAATACACCTCGATGCAGTGCTGTATGTATCACACAGTGAAGAACAAGAGTTACAAGAGGAGAGATCAGTCTGTAAAGTCTTAAAACTGGTTTACTAAGCAGAGCGAAAGTCTGAAGGGAGCGGAGAGGCTTAGAAATAAAGAGTTGCGATTCCAAGGAGAAATATAATCAAATCATAAAGAATGATTTCAGTGAAGTGAGAATTTCTGAAGAGTGGATTTACACAGTAAATCTGTAAAACAGGTTCAAGGATTTGCAAAGTACCTGAATGTTAATCTTGAAAGTCAGAAGAATTATATAAGAGGTTTTCTAGATCTGTAAAAAAAATGTAATTGAATTCGACTTCATATTGAAGATTAAAAAATGAGTTCAGCCAACAATTGTGAACTTTGAAGTCTCTCAAAGTGATAATTTCAGTATTACATGATGACAAAAGAATAAAAATGAAGAAAACAACAAAGTACTCACAGTAATTAGCTCAATTTAGTCATAGATAAATATAATAAATATATTTTTACATCAGATAAGTCAAAGACCATTAAAGTTTTAAGCTTCTCAAAATTTATAAGTCGGGTGACACTCGCATTAGAAACGTCTCATGATTTATAAGTCAGGTGTATGAGTGACATGTGACGATTTATGAGTCTGGTGTATTAGTGAAGTCTCAAGATTTATGAGCGGTGTATTAGTGACGTCTCAAGATTTATCAGTATGGTATATGAGAACAGAACACATCAGAAACCAAGAATTATTCAGTCATAATTTTTAGTATTATTACACATGAGATATATAATTATTATTAAAATATTATTATTGTGTTTATTACTATTATTATTATTATTATAAATAATTTATTATTTGTATAATATAAAAATCAATAAGTAAGCTTCACTTACTAGAGGACTAAAGAACAAAGATATTCATTTGATTTAGATATTTAGAATAAATAACAAGATATTTAGATATTTAGAACAAAGAGCAAGATATTTAGATATTTAGAACAAAACAAGATATTTAGATATTCAGAACAAAGAACAAGATATTTAAAACATTGTATTTAGATATTTAGATATTTTATTTAGATATTTTACTTTGATATTTAGAACAAAGATATTTATTATTATTTTTGAATATTTTCACGAATTTTTTTGCAAAACATCGATTTTTTTTAGAGCTCTTAAACTGTTCTTAATAATGTTGACAATGATAAAAAAATTATATTATAACTTTTATTACTACTATAGTGATTACTACTAATCAAAAATTACCATTAATACCTGAACAATTACAATTACCACTACAGTTATTTTAACAACTATCACTAAATCTTTTACTACTAATACTCTGGTGATAGTACTACTATTATTACTAATAAAAATAATAATAAAAATAATAATATAATGCCAATAATGAGATAATTACACAAATGATGGATAAAATAATAATGATATATAATTGTAAAAAATAATCAGTGTTATGAGAAAGTTATACTAACAATCTTGACTATGGAGACGATACATGTGTCATATGTCATGTGTCATGTGTCATAGCTTTGGATATTGTCAAGGAATTCCACAGAGGTCTTCCACGGAAATCAGGTGTGTAAGATTTGGGATTATTGGGGATTAGTGGGGATTATTTTTCATGCTTACTCCCTTCATTTACCGCAGGGGTAATGGATACCAGGATAGCGTAGAGTAGTGTACCCTAGAGTAGTGTATCCCAGGATAGAGTACCCTGGAGGTACACTATTCCGGAAGTTTGTATACTAAGCAAAAACCCTGGTTTGGGATAAGTCAGGAACTATCCCCCTTCTCTGGGTACTGTAAACTTAGTGCCCAGCCTTAGTTTGGGTATTGCAAACCCATCTCTCCTTCGGGTATTGTAAACCTGATATACCCACTCTGGTTTTTGGAATCGTAATCCAGGGGACACACCCTTAGGTGAGTCCCCCTTAGGTGAGTCCCCATTAGATGAGTCACTCAATGGGCATTATCATGTAAGTGTGGCCTATATAAATTTGCAATTTATACCAATTTATATAAAGTTTCTCAATACCACTTCAAGAAAACATACTATACAAATGCACAAATTTAGTAATTGATTGACGGCATGATATCTTAGGATAGAAATGAGCATGTGTAACTTGAAAGCGCCTAATGAAAGTACAATATAGACTACTATCTGATGACTCTATACCATCACTGGTCAACATTGATGATGCCTCTTTACCGTTTCTAGTGTTATGAAGGAGATGAGACTTGTTGAGTCCCAATTTGCATTAAGAAAACAATATTTTCTTCATGAGTAATTGGCATGAATGATGCCTATTATTTAGCCAGATCACACTCCCTACCGTAGCTTGCCTATTCCACTTGTCTAATTTGTTTGAATTGCAAAATAAGTAAAGCAAAATATAACCAAATATGCTAGCGATAGATAGTCATACAAATTACAACATTTCGAACCATCAAGGAACATTAATCAGGTGATTATAAGATCAAGAACAAGTCGAAACGGCATGAATTTCATTTCAGGGGTTTAATTTGGGATATTTTGTCATGTTATTGAAACCTTTTTTTGGGGAAATTTGGGATATTTTGTCATGTTATTGAAACCTTTTTTGGGGGAAATTTGGGATATTTTGTCATGTTATTGAGACCTTTTTTTGGGGAGGAAAGGAGGCAAAAGCAGCTTTTCACTGATGTTATTAATGTATTAAGACCAGAATGTTCAGGTTTCAACATCTTTAAATAGCAGTGTTTTGTTCATCTTTTGACGTCTTTCAAGACTGTATCAAACAGCAAACTTGGTTATTGATCTTGAAGATGAATGTTATCATTATGAACGAAGACACAGACACAGCAAGATATCAGTAGAAATTTATGTACCAATATCCTTCCTGTAAACCAGTTGGGAAGGTATTTACCCCAAAATACAGCGTTAAGGATATCAATTTGAGAATTAAATACAAGATAGCAAGCAAGTATGTTTAGAGCTAATTGAAGTACGTAGGAAATGTCTTATTACAGATGACTGCATATATATATATATATATATATATATATATATATATATATATATATATATATATATATATATATATATATATATATATATATATATATATATATATATATATTAGAACATTTTCAAAGGTAGACTATAAGTGGGTTTACACACACACACACACACACACACACACACACTGACCCCTCAACCCCCCCCCCCAATCCCACTTCCCACGGCCCACAGAACCACTGCTAACCAAACAGGTTAAGCATCGCAGAACCTGTTCTAAATGCACCGCGATTTTAACGCTCTCGTCCCAAACGCCATACGTCAAGCATAAACGTCAAACGTCAAACTTCAAGTTATAAATATAAGGATGGAAATAATGAGGCTGGGACAAATAAGCGTCATTTTTCATAGGTTTAGCGGGGTCACCAAGATCCGTGCTCTTCTAGGTAGGTAGGTAGGTAGGTACCTACCTACCTAGGTAGGTAAAAATCACTTTACATTTGACGTTAGCTGCTGTCTTCACACCCCAATGGGCATTACCATGTGTATATAAACTCCAGGAAGATCACTCATGGGAGTGTAAGATGAAACCACACACACACACACACACACACACACGCACACACACACATACACACACACACACACACACACACACACACACACACACACACACACATACACACACACACACACACACACACACACACACACACACACACACACACACACACACACACACACACACACACATGGTCCTGTGAAAGACATATATAAACCCAGAATATAAGCCACACAAATCCAGATGATTAGCCACTTATGGTTCTATGAAAGCCACACACACACACACACACACACACATACATATATATACACACACACACAAACAGATAACCCATATATCATGTGGAAGCCACACAAACCCATCAGAGGAGCCATATATGATCATTTGGATGTCATACAAATCCATATGAAAAGTTAAGCAAGGATACAGAAGCACTTTCATAAAGTAATGAAGGTATCCTTTCATCCACCTACAAGAGCCACAAAGCCATGTGGAGGTCCCTACATCCACCTACAAGAGCCACCAGGCCATGAACGGGGTTCATGGATATCTGGTTGATATCTGGATTAGATATCTGGTTGATATCTGGTTATCTCTATTGCATGCTGATGCTAAAATCATGAAGATGATTTCTACAGAGGACAGCAAGAGTCTACTAAACGACCTGGACAAACTGAAAGAGCTATTTAAGAAATGGCTGTTAGAATTGAACCCAAGTAAATGTAAGGTAATGAAACTAGGTGGTGGGACCAGGAGGGCGGACACCAGGTACCAAATGGGAGATGAAATCCTCATGAAAGGATTTCATTGAGAGAGAAGGATCCAGGGGTTGATATCACACCGGACCTGTCCCTTGGCTAATATGATAACTACTTTCAGAAATTTCTGCTAGAAATAATTTAGAACCTTACAAACTACATATACTAGATATACCACATATATCTATATATACCTTATACCACATATGCTATCCTGGAGTATGCAGCTCCAGCGAGAAGTCCATATCTAACCAAACACAAGCTAAAATTAGGGAAATTTCAAAGGTATGCCAGCAGACTAGTCCCAGAACTATGAGGCATGAGTTACGAGGACAGACTACATGAATTGAACTTCCCGTCGCTGAAGACAGTAGAGATAGGGGAGACATGATTACTTCATACAACATTTTCAGGGGAATATATTGGGTAGATAAAGACATTGTTTAACACGGGTGGTACACGCACAAGGAGACACAGATGAAAACTGAGTACCCAAATGAACCTTATTTCATTTGGGTACTTTCATTTAAGTAATTTGAAAGATTTTGTTTTCAGTGTCAGAGTAGTTAACCAATGGCATGCATTAGGCAGTGATGTGGTGGAGGCTGACTCCATACACAGTTTCATATATAGATATGATAGAGTCCAATAGGCTCAAGAACCTATACACCAGTTGATTGATAGTTGAGAGGCGGGTCTAAACAACCAAAGCTAATCCCCCGCAAGTACAATTATGTGAGTTTATATACACACACACACACACATACATAAAACATGTGTACTGACACCTCAGTCAGTACACATGATGGATGCCTACAATTTTTATTGACTCCTTATATAGTGTACTCGGTACACTATGCACATAGTGTATAGTGTATACAATGCACATAGGTACACTATGTACTCCTTAAATAGTGTACAATCACCTATGTCACTGGTGTAAACCACATCATTCTACAACACTATTCTACCTTAGTAAACTACCCTACCAAACTACTCCACCCTAACTACCACTCCAAGCCAAATTACTTGTCCTTACAGAGTACTTCCACCTACCTTAAGTCACGTTCATGAACACCAGTAATATTCTGTCGTATTAAAACTCATACTGATTTGCATTTCCGGGAAGCTTAATTGTTCATGTCATTTAATAAGAGATCATTTAAATGATGTTCTAATATTCAGACTTCGGAACGAATTAATAGAACCCGAAATGGTGTCAAATTTATGAGATTGTGTTAACTTTTCTTCATATTTTTCAAAGTACTTATTATGCATTATTTATATATATATATATATATATATATATATATATATATATATATATATATATATATATATATATATATATATATATATATATATATATATATTAGTATATTTTGGTAGCAATCTTTCTTGTAAATATATGTTGTTGAATATGACAGGAAGAGTAAGATTAATGTAATCTTACTTAATCAGTAAGATTAATGATTCTAACACGAATCTTCTCAATATTTCTCAACATAAGAAATATTCTACACGAATCTTCTCAACATAAGAAATATTGAGAAGATTCGTGTTAGAATAATTAATCATTAATCTTACCCTTTCGGTCATATGCAACAACATATATATATATATATATATATATATATATATATATATATATATATATATATATGAAACGTTGACCAAGGGGTTGATGAGAAAATTTACTAAACAATCAATTGCTTATGAGGGCCCTGGTTCATATCTTTGCCCGTGAGGACTGATTAGGCGCCAATCCTTGTTTATACGCCTCTGTTCACCCAGCAGTGATTAGATATCTGGTTGTAAAACGACTGGCGAGTCGTATTCTAGGGAAAACTAGTGGGTCAGGTTTACCATGAGCTATGTGTAGGTAAAGCTCTGAGCCTGTTAACAGGAGCCACCAGTCGCCTGCTCCTGTACCCTCCTGTGTAAACCAATAAAGGCTACATTTCTCACTTCCATACATGATGTCACTTCCATACATGATGTCACTTCCATACATGATGTCACTTCCATACATGATGTCACTTCCATACATGTCACTTCCATACATGATGTCACTTCCATACATGATGTCACTTCCGTACATGATATCATGGTGAAGTACGACATTCACCATTACCTTTAACAGGACAGTTATGTGAAAGTGACATATTTTCTAAGATTCCACCCCATATGTAAATGTGTGACACTCAAAACTGTATATAGAGAGAAGTGTTCAACTCCACAGCATGCTTGGTGGATGCTGTATTTAGCATACAGTCAATTCTGAATTATTCTACAAGTATACAGGAGGACTGCAAAAGGGGGAAGATAATCCTATTATCTCCCTATAATTATAATCCTTCCTTCCTATTATAATCCTATAAGATGTCTCCTATCTTAATCTTGATACATCTGAACCTGCTAATTCTGACAAGTTGAATTGGCTGTCACATGGCTAAGGTGTGAATGAGAATAATTAGAAATAATAAGGGTAAATGAAACACCTACATATAATCTTGGTATATAGCATACCTGCCCAGCTATATAACCTTGATATATAAAGCATACCTGCCCAGCTATATAACCTTGATATATAAAGCATACCTGGCCAGCTATATAACCTTGATTTATATAGCATACCTGCCCAGCTATATAATCTTGATATATAAAGCATACCTGCCCAGCTATATAACCTTGATATATAAAGCACACCTGCCCAGCTATATAACCTTGATATATATAGCATACCTGCCCAGCTATATAATCTTGATATATAAAGCATACCTGCCCAGCTATATAACCTTGATATATAAAGCATACCTGGCCAGCGATATACCCTTGATTTATGGTACACATATTCGCCCGACTTGGTCTTCCGAGCGCTGTATAGAAAAGGCAGAAACTGACCCGGACTAATGGTGATCGTTTATTTTAATGGACTCGGCGAGGGAATGTCGAATTTTGCTGGTCAACAAAGAGAATGATCAGCATGACAGAGAGGCATGAGGATAAATGGGACAGTAGAATGGGATGGGTGGAAGCAGGAATGGAGGAGAGGTGGAATAGAGGCATGAAGGGAAAATTTCGATGGATGGTTAAGTTATTGAAGCCAGTGAAATTTTGCTGATTTCTAAATTGTATTGAATATTTGAAAATGATCCTTGTGTGTGTATTCAGGTATTTGTGCCTGCAGGATCGAGATGTGACTCTTGGATCCCGATTTTCTAGCTGTTGGTTGTCTAATGCAATGATTCCTGGCCTATTTTCCTTATCATAATTGATTTTAATGTTATGAATGGAGTTAGCCTCTCCAGTTTGCTCTTTTGGATAATTCCATCTACTCACTACCCTTATGATAAAAGAAAACTTTCTAATATGTCTATGACACATCTGAGTCTTAAGGTTTCAGCTGTGCCCTCTTGTTCTATTGTTATTCATGGAAAATATTTCCTGTGTGTGTGTGTGTGTGTGTGTGTGTGTGTGTGTGTGTGTGTGTGTGTGTGTGTGTGTGTGTGTGTGTGTGTGTGTGTGTGTGTGTGTTTGTGTAAGTGTGTGTGTGTGTGTGTGTGTGTGTGTGTGTGTGTGTGTGTGTGTGTGTGTGTGTGTGTGTGTGTGTGTGTGTGTGTGTGTGTGTGTTTGTGTAAGTGTGTGTGTGTGTGTGTGTGTGTGTGTGTGTGTGTGTGTGTGTTTGTGTAAGTGTGTGTGTGTGTGTGTGTGTGTGTGTGTGTGTGTGTGTATGTGTGTGTGTTTGTGTGTGTGTCTAGACAGAATCTTCTTTATATATTTTTTGTTTTCTTCATTTGGGAAGACATTTGCAATCCCAAATGTTGACAATAGAATTCATTATTGAAAATGAAATAAAGTCATTAACACAATTTTTTCGAATCGAATATGACAGGGACAAGAAGAGACCAATCATATTTCTATCGTTAGTAAACGATTAGTAAACATAACATCTTAGTCAACTTAGTTGCGAACTGGAAGTTTAATGAATAAAAATATTGGGTAAAAATTCCCTATTTTCAAGTCACAGAAAATCTTTCTTAGCTAGTCAAATGGAAGTAGTTCATATACATGTTGTTGTTCCACAAAATAAATGCTACATGGTTCCAACATGTGGTTAATGTGTGTTCTGATAATAGCCCAAAAATATAAATCTGGACATATTCTTTTAATTCAAGAAATTAGTCCCATCTTTTATGCTCAAAATAGACGATAAACACAGTCAATCTCCCCTATTTTTAAGTGTGTAAGTTTATGAATTTAGAAAATAATGAAAAAAAATTCTGTATATGAAAAAAAAGCATTGTATGTTGTTCATATCTAAATACTTACTCTTTGATTAATAAATTAAATATCTGACAAAATGGCCAACAAGTTGAATAAATCTGTAATCCTTTACACCACCGCCCACGGAATGGGTATGGGGTGCATAATAATAAAGTTGAAAAAGCCTAAAAGAAGTGGTAAGGAATTTGACTGGATTATCTGCAAATTATTAATTATAAAATTATTAAACTAAAGATAATTGAATCCTCATGTGTTAAAAAATATCGAATTTAGCCCAGGATGATATCAAATGGATATCTCCATGATGAGTAAGATGAGTGACAATTATATAGTTGAGACGATCATTAGAGCACGACGGGGCTCGAACCAGCGTTCTGGGCGACCGCAGACGCAAAGGCATTTCATGTTATTTGTGTTGTACTTGTGTATGTGTAAGTATAATGTTGTAGTAGCAGTTAAGTCACTTTACTGCTCAAGTGATGTCACCTCTTACTAGCAAATGTCTCGGAATCTAATATTTAACCTTCTCATTTGTCGTCTCTCTCTCTCTTTCTCTCTCTGTATATATATATATATATATATATATATATATATATATATATATATATATATATATATATATATATATATATATATATATATATATATATATATATATATATACTCACCCCCTTCCCTTCTATCTTCTCCTCTGCCCATTCTCTCATCACACTTCCCCATCTCCACGTTTCCCCCCCCCAACTTCTCCCTCTCTCTTTCTCTCTCTCTATCTCTCTCTTCCCTCCTTCTCTCTCCTTCCCTCTGCGCCATCTCTTCCAATATTCTCCCCCTAATATTACCCTATTCATATATCTCTCCCCCACTCTCCCACTATCCACTTCTTCCCCCTGTTTCCCACTATCTCCCTCTCTCCCCTTACATCTTCTCCAATTCCTTATCCTCCCGTCTCCAAGATTCAAACTATATTTAAAAAAAAAAAACTACAGCCTTAGGAACGATTTATCCAATATTAATAATATATTGCATACGGGTACTCTGCTATCTTACCTAACTTAAAATATCATATTTGAATATATATACATCTACATTTTTTTGAGTCAAGGATGTAAATTTTTTTATTATCATATTTAGGCATATGAACGAGAACAGGCGCCAAACTCTGCGGGTTTCACAAGTTCTGATTTCATTTCAAACTACATGAAAATCGCGTGAGGGGCCCTTAATATGTCAATTTATCTTAATGCATGGCACTTGGGCCGACCCCGACTGTCGTCTGACACTCACATGTCAAAGTGTTAGAATATGTGAGGGTATATCTAGCGTATATCAATGCATCACACGCACCGACGACCGAAGGAGGTTTCGTGTGCTTGAGACTGTGTTCATTCGTGAGTTGACACTTCCTTAATCCTTTGAAGGAAGGATTAAGACAGGAATTTCCTTAAGTACTTTCGTATTTAATTATACATCTTCAGAAGGATCCGATCCTTCGTCATGTCACACACATATATATGTATATATATATATATATATATATATATATATATATATATATATATATATATATATATATATATATATATATATATTTATATATATATATATATATATATATATATATATATATATATATATATATATATATATATATATATATATAATACCAAGATGAAGTTAAATTAGTGCCTTCATACTGCTGTTATACATTAGTTTTTTTTTGTCTTCAAAAATACATTCACTGGCGCATTCGTAAGACCATCAGGTCCACAATCTTATACAACCAAGCTGACGTTAGGAAATACATTTTCTAACGTTTGCAAATATTTGAATTTTTAAGTTAGATGTTCTAAGTCAGCTGTATTTAATGCACTGTTGTTGTTGTTATAGATTCAGCTACTCGGAACAAGTTCTAAGTAGCACGGGCTATGGTGAGCCCGTAATTTAATGCACATAATCAGAGGTTTTCTGTGCAATTTGCATTAATTTTTTTCCTATTTGTTACATTCATTACAATATTAATTATTTGCTTTGATTCTTACAAAAATTGTTTGTTGCTAAAAATTCAGAATATATATTTTAATCTTCCAGTTGAAAGGAATAGTCAAGCGGGTTTGCCTTTTTCTAAAATTTCTTCCTCTATGGAAATTAATATCATCGTCCAAAGGTTATTGGGGGATCAAATAACTGGGGGTTATTAAGCATATTGTGCACTCTTTATATATATTATTTTATTCTGCTTGTCGGGGACAGGAGGCCTTAAATCTTGGGTATCTATTTACTCCTAGATAAACAGATTTACGTTGACCAGACCACACACTAGAAAGTGAAGGGACGACGACGTTTCGGTCCATCCTGGACTATTCTCAAGTCGATTGTGAGAATGGTCCAGGACGGACCGAAACGTCGTCGTCCCTTCACTTTCTAGTGTGTGGTCTGGTCAACATATTTCAGCACCGTTATTGTGACTCCTCGTCTACAAACACATTTACTTCTAGGTGAACAGACGATGAAAAAAATTCGTACACACTATCGGGATCTCCGAGTGTACGTCCAGAACGACGCCGACTATACTACGAGGACCCCCCCCCGATGTATGTTGAACAATTACGGCTTTTAAATATGATAATATATCCACCATGTGTTGTCTAGTTTTGAACTTAGACTTCTAAGAGACTTCCAAGAATAAGAAATCAAAATTTTCTTCCAATTTGGCTTTGAATATGTTGATAGACAAGGTTTCCGGATACGTTAAAGAAAAAATTGCAAAAAATGAACCCAATTTTGTTAAGAATATTGAGTAAACTTCACGTATACTAAAAACTTAGTGGTTTCAATACTAGGACGAATTATATACTAACAGTGAACATATAATATATATATTTTATATATAGGGACGGGGAATTAAGAGGATATACGAGGATACAGAAAAAAGGGGGAATGAGAATAGATGCAAATGAAAGGAGGATAGATATAAGAGATGAGGAGGAGGACAGAGACAGACGGGAATACGGGCCAGCCAGCAATAACCTAACCTGCCGTCAACAGTGAATGACAGACTTGCCACTCTGTCTAGGAGAAGGGGGGGGGGGGGGAGGGAGAGGGGGGTCGAGCCATGTTAGTTATAAGGAAGTGTGTGTGTGTGTGTGTGTACTCAGTTGATGCTGGGGTTGAACTCTGGCTGTTTGGTCCCGTCTCTCAACTGTCAATCAACCTATATACATATTTTTGAGCCTACTGGGCTGTATATATGTGTGTGTGTGTGTTTACTATGTGTTCCTGCAGTATCAAGCTGTTAGCTCTTGGGCCCCGCCTTTCTAACCGTCCGTTGTCTAATGTATTGACTGTTGAACTATTTTCCCTATCATATCTTCTATATTATACTCATACACGCACATACGCATTCAAAACAGAAAATAAATATAATCATTTAAACCCATAAGAAAATATATGAGCTACTTAGCACGAGATTGAAAAAGATTTAGAAAATATGAAGAGAATGGGGTAAATGTATTAATTAATAAGAATAAAGAAACTGCCAGAAAGATGGAAGATAACCATATCATTACTATGTAAGATGACACAAAATATATATATTAGAAATGATAACAAAAATACATTGAAAAGAGTCAGAAATTCAGAATGCAGGAAACTGAAGAAGACCCGTTCATACATACGGGTCAATACCTATGTATATCCATCCAAACTCGTTCATACATATGTATAACCTACGCCCGAAACACACTAGCGTTCCCGCTTTTAAATAGAGACGAAATTGACGAAGGTGATAGGAAGAAAATTAAGTAGATTAAAAAAAGGAGTAGAATAGGAGTAGAATGATAGTGGGAAACAGGTGTTTGTGCTCCAATGGTCAACTAATTCAATGTAAATACAATATAATATAAATTATCACTAACACTCAAAATAATAATGAAACAATAATATTAATAATCTGACGTAGCATTAATTTTATTTTAATACTACTAATTCTAATAATAATTCTAATAATAAAAATATAGCAACAATAATAAAGTCGAAATATTTATAATGCAAGTTATATCATTACAGTTTTTTTATATCTATATCATTATACAGTTAAAGCTAAATCGATAATTACATTCAGACCAAAACGATGATTTTAACTTTGGAACCTATAGTTGTAATCATTGATGTGGACTGCAACAAATTGTATTTAATACAACTTTTTTAGCAACTCTATGAAGTCATTAAGAAGGCGTTACCATTTGTGGAAATTAAGAAGTTATAAGAAAACAGTGTAGCCACTCAATGAAATCAAGAAGTTATAAGAAAGCAGTGTAGCCATTCAGTGAAAGCAAGAAGTTATAAAAAATCAATGTAACCATTCAGTGAAAGCAAGAAGCCATTGAACTAAAGCAGTCTCTCCGTCTCTCAGAGCAACGGGACAAGAAGAGTCAGTATCTAAGAGTTCAAGAGATCAATATTAATCCGCTCTATATCAAATATTATTAACTGATCATCCTGATCAAGCCAGTATCTATAAGGATTTCTGTGATTTTCTTAAACTCGATGAAATCAATAACGTGATTTAATTACCCTGCTGCTGCTGCGTTTCCCATACTCTGTAATGACGGTAAAAAGGTCATTTTTTGCTTTTTTGTAAACAGGACAAACTCCACGGACTGGCGTACAAAAAACGGGCTTCAGTTCCATTCCTTTTTTTTCATGTATCATTATTCATTAACATCTTTTTTGGTGCAAATTTATATTCCGTAAGGGGAACAATCCTCAATGTGTAGAATAAATCGAATTACCATATATCGGTCTGCCGATATCGCTAGGAACCCGCTATCTGCGTGGATCGGGCTCCGTCAGACTGATTGACGGCGTAATTCTTGGCTTCCGGTAAGTTTCAGGGCGGTAAGCTTAGACTCGAAGCTGCTTCAGGGCTTGTAGTCTAAGATAGTTGGAAGGAGCAGCAGGAGAGGGTGTTAAAAGGTTTGTGAGGGGGTGTTGGGGGTCAGGGGGGATGGAGGGGGGATGGAGGAAGGTAAGGAGGGAGGGGGTTGGGGGGGTTCGATAGGATAGGGGGTAGGGGGGTAGGGGGCGAGTGGTAGTAGGAGGAGCTGGGGACATAGTTTCGTCCAACTGTGTTATTTTCACAAATTTCTACCTCTTTTAGGCCAACGCCAGACTAGACTCGCGAGAAACCTGAAAAAAAAAGTCGACACAATTCATGCAAAATAGAATACAGAGAGAAACTCATCATGAAACAGAGGGGGGAAAACTTTTTTTTTTCCGCGAGAAAATTTCAAATGTATGAGAGAAGGAGAGTTGCCATCGGGCGCCATGCAGCACTCACCAATGATGGAGAAGAACCACAAAGCAGCGAACCCAAACCACGACGGGTTTTGTCAAACTACCACAAACGCAAGTTGATTCGACCGGGGGGGGGGGATAGGGGGGAAAAAGGCCGCTAGAAAATAGCAAAAACGACGGCCAAATGGCAAGAGGACATTGGAGAGGCTAGGCGGGAACGGAAGCTCCTATCGACTGCTTGCTTTGGCGCACACAGGCTGCCGGACCGGGGCGCAAGCAATTTTCAGTTTTTACATGTTTTCGATCAACGACCCACGTGTCCTGAACTCTTGAGAGAGCGAGAGAGAGAGAGAGAGGGAGAGAGAGAGGAGCGCCGCCGAGCCACAGTTTGGTGGTGGAGGATGAGCACATGAAGTAGTTAATCGAACAGAAGAAAGACAAGAGAGAGAGAGAGAGAAAACAAGACTGAATGGAAACGTGGAAAAAGAGGCATAGAATTGAAAGAAAATCTAAATAACAAAAGCGAAATTCAGAGAAGAAAACGAATAAGTGACCATACAGAAAGCCACTAATTCAGTCTCAAGATATACCAGGGGAAGCGATAGGTGGATGGATCAAGTTACAGGGCCATCTGAAGGAGGGAGAAAGCAAGCAAGCAAGCAAGCAAGCAAGCAAGCGATGAAAGCCTCAAACAAGGGGGGGGGGCGGTAGCCAGAATGAAGCAGGCCTCCTTCAAACCCCCAACCCCACACCCCAACACCCCACCCCCACACTCCCACAACCCCCACAGCCCCCCCCCACCCCCACCCTCCCCCCCCCCACACCCCCACAGCTCTGTCCGTCAGCCTAGAGTCACTCCCTGAACGATAATACCCGCAGGATAAAATAATTCTCCCAGGGACGAAAGCGAGAGAAAATTACCCGCTCCTCTAATCCACGCGGCTTCAAATCTCCACAGTCTGCGAAGGCAGTCCTCCCCCCCCCCATTCCAATCATCCCCCCCCCCTGCCCCATCCAATCCCCCCCTCCTCCTTCAATCACCCCCCCCCATCCCCCCCCCCCCCTTACCTCTAGCTTGGCCGTCATGAGTCCAGTCCATCACAAACTGTTGCATGCATGAAAACCATTGGTCGGCGCTTGACCAATGGTTGAGGTTCCTCAACCACGCAGAAGGAAGCGAGCAAATTGGAGTAGGGGGGGGGGAGGGGGGATGATGGAGAGAGGGGAGGGAGGAGGAATGATGGAGAGAGAGGGGGAATGATGGGGGAGAGAGGGAGGGAGGGAGGGAGAGGCTAGGTCAAGAGAGTTTTTGAGAGTGGAGAATGTATCGTTCCTGAGTCCTCTTTACATAATTTCTACGCCGGACCGGTGTTCACTTAGGGGGGCGGGGGGGGAGGAGGGGTAATTTAAGCACAGTACTCATGCCTGTAAAAACCTATGCTTTTTTTTTATTTTTTTATAAATTAACAGAGCATGATTCATCCCTACCCCCCCACACACACCCTACTCTCTTGTATTTTTTTGTCCTTTGGCCAACGATAGATATGCGTGTACATATATGCTCCTGTTTTAGGAGGTTGTGGTGGTTGGGAAGATTGCTTTGGGGGGAGTGGTGATGCATGGTTTGTGTGGGGGGGGGGGGGAAATAACTCTTGTCACCGTTCTTGTTTCTCCAAAGTCACACAATATATCACGAGAGAGAGAACAAACCCGTTCATACCATAAAGATGTTTTCGGTAAATTACAACTTAACCACATATCCGGCTCGCAAAACGTGAGATTCTCGATTTGACATCCACGAAAAGCAGCCAGCCAGCCAGCTATATCTCCAGACGTACAATACAACACTCACACACACACTCATCAAGAAATACAATAATACAGTAGGAAAACTGAGCAACACAGGGCATTAGAGGTTATTTCATCCACTGACAATGCCTGCTTGCATAGTTTCCCTTACTGCCGCTACGAAGCCGTGACGCCACACCGCTCGACCGGACTGCCAATCACGTTGCTCCGTCATTGCAACCAGCAATTTTATTGGCCAATTCCTCCTCTCTTCCCCCCCCCCCCTCCCCCTTCCACTTTGGTGGATATATATATTTCGATGTTATTGTCTTAAAAATATTAATATGGATGAAATATTCACCGGAACACCTTTCTTGTGGTCGATGGGAGCTTATATCACAACACACAAGGACGCGATGTTATATAGAAATTCCGTTCTCAAAATCTCTAATTTCACAAATTTTCATTTTTTTTCCTCAAGGCAGCGGCGGCGGCGGCGGACGTATCGTCGTGTATATTGAGCGGACTAGTTAAGGTGTATGATTGTATGTGTATATGTGTGTGTGTGTGTGTGTGTGTGTGTGTGTGTGTGTGTGTGTGTGTGTGTGTGTGTGTGTGTGTGTGTGTGTACTCACCTAGTTGTGCTTGCGGGGGTTGAGCCCTGGCTCTTTGGTCCCGCCTCTCAACCGTCAATCAACAGGTGTACAGGTTCCTGAGCCTATTGGGCTCTATCATATCTACACTTGAAACTGTGTATGGAGTCCACCACATCA
>NC_091216.1:32022671-32040171 GCF_040958095.1 Procambarus clarkii | reverse complement strand
CATGGGTTTATGCCAAAGTGTAGAACACAATCATATTTTGTTGAATATTTTATACACTCCCAGGTTAGGACAGAGTAGCATTTACTGACCTAAATCAGCTCTTGATGTACCCAAAGGTGAAATAATATTAGAGAAACTTGTAGAAAGTTTAGATTCAGAGGTAATCTTCTAAGTTGGATAGAGAACCTACCTATCGAACAGGCATGCCAGTGTCCTATTGAAATGAGTTAAAAGTACAAGAACGGCTGCATTTGAACTAGACCTACCTGAAGGTGGTGTATTAATTAAACCCTTTAACGTACTTCTGCACAAACTAATTCACGCCTTGCCTGTAAATCCTACAAGCTGTGATTCGTTATCGATGATGATATATGTATTATGGGGACACATTAAAACTAGAAAACAGGCATTAACTGATGCATTTTCATATGAAAATAGTAGAATGCGGTTTCGATATCTCTGTTGATAACACAAACAAAGGTTCTTGTTCCCCCATTCTCGTCACCAGGATAACTATAATATTAACGAAGTGGCTGACGAGACGTACGAATCTTGCAAATATTTTGGATTGAGGTCAATGATGCAAAATCTCATCAGTAATCTTCGCAAAAATGTTTCTTGCACAGCATTAAGTTTCTCAACCATGACCAACCATGGTTGATATATATATTGATATATATATTATGATATATATATTATAATATATATATATATATATATATATATATATATATATATATATATATATATATATATATATATATATATATATATATATATATTAGTAAGCTTCTCGAGCAGCTTAAGTTTCTCACAAAATCTCTTGTGACATTAAAATATCCTTGTAACTTTTTACATTAGAGTCATAAAATGCGTAACTGATAATAATGACTTTACACCTTATTAATTTATTTCCTAAAAAAATTACAAGGGCTAAATGTAGTATAGAATTATGTCATGCGCATTATCCTGGATTGTCACAGAGATGTTAGAATTGTTATCACGAGAAAGGATGTAAGATAAGCCAATATTTATGAAAGAATAGGTCTATGTAAAACATAGTCCCAATTTCGGACAATTGAAATTAAACTTAAATCAATTCTGAACAATTCTGACTGTTCTCTCAATGCTCTAAATCAATATATATATATATATATATATATATATATATATATATATATATATATATATATATATATATATATATATATATATATATATATATATATAATACCTAGAAGGGGTACCACCTCTGGTGCAAGTGTAGGGACCCATAGCCTCGGAGAAGAAAATAAAGAGTACTCAGCGAAGACCTTGTGGATCCTCACTGAACACTTTGATATTTTCTTCTCCTACCACCCCTATTCTTTTGTTAAGTGTGTATATTTATCTAACTTTATATATATATATATATATATATATATATATATATATATATATATATATATATATATATATATATAATTGACAACCACGAAACATTGATCATTTGTATGGGGAAAATTCGCAAAGAAATGGGAAAGGTAGATGAACGTTTCAGCCGTTTAAAGCAGTTGTCTACACCAAACTGTGCATCTCTTTATACATTATACATCCATTAATGTAAAGCAAACCCATAACAAATGAGACAATGCGATGCATAACATTTAACGTTATTCACAATCATCAAAATCCCAAACCAACTGAATTATATGTGTTTAATAATGTTTCTGTGCAATTGAGCACAGGTAGAACAGGTTGTGCATGTGCAGTATATAGAGCAAATGATCATGTCTAGAAAGCAGGAATTGAACGACTGGGCACCACGACACAAACTGAGCTATTGGGTATTTATCTAGCCCCTGAGTACCTTAAACTCTGTCGGGGTGGAGTGGTTTTTGGTGATTGTAAAAGAACTCTGTAGTCCTTAAATAACCTGTCACAACTAATGTCTGAAGTAGCTTGTAATATTAAATGGAATGGATTTTTTGCCAATGATAATAACTTTTGTATATACAATAATTTGTATGGATTCCATTCCATGTTGCAGTTGAAGGCCAATCGATCTACATGATCTACTTATTGGCCAATCGATCTACATGACTTTGTAGATCGATTGGCCAATAACACTTGCAAGAAAGAAAATACAGACTGTGACGTATATATATATATATATAGAGAGTATATATATATATATATATATATATATATATATATATATATATATATATATATATATATATATATATATATATATATATATATGTGTGCGTGAATGGTCCCCAGGACAATATGCAACTGAAAGTAGGTAATATATATGTGTGTGTGTGTGTGTGTGTGTGTGTGTGTGTGTGTGTGTGTGTGTGTGTGTGTGTGTAAGACAGGCAGGCAGACAGCACAACAAAATATTTCATTGCTAAAACACTAACCTTTCGCAGGCAGCCGACCTCAGACAGGAAACTGGAAAACAAATATATATATATGAATATTAATTTTGCCAAAATATAATATCTTACGGTTCCTACTGGTTCATAATATTTAATTATTGTCTAATATTTACGTAATATTTTCCTGTTCCTTACTCGAATTATAAATTGTAGTAATAATAATAATAATAATAATAATAATAATAATAATAATAATAATAATAATAATAATAATTACCCAAAGTAGGTGAAACTTTGGGTAATTTTTGGGTAAACTTTTGGGTAAACTCGATAAATGTAACAAGTGTACAATCTGAACACTTTTGAACACTTTTTCCGTACATAATCGTTCGAATCAGCAACAAGCCATTAAACTTACAGAAAGGTGACATTAAATAGTTATCAGAATAGTACATTCGGCTGCGTTCTTATCGTACAGATATATAATGCATTAGCTCTATGGGTTGTGTGATATGAAATGTCTAAATTACACAAAAGGGAATTCATAACTTTGAGAAAATATATGTAATTCCTTGTTATTAAAGAGCTAGAAAACTGTGATATTTGTTATTCATTCCGCTCTAAGTCCTTAATCACAGTATGTATAATCTTAGAATATCCATTGACCTGATGTATTCTTAACTATGCACTTCAGTAACCGCTTGTACTACGTTCCTGTGTCTATCATTTCACTATCATGTGTACCGTTCTCCTGTGCCTCGATCCAGTACCATTTGTACAGCGTTCCGGGAGCTACCTTCAGTACCCTGTGCTGCACGATCCTGTACTTGCTAAATATGCTATCAAGCAGACGAGGAGTCACAATAACGTGGCTGAAATATGTTGACCAAACCACATACTATAAAGTGAAGGGACGACAATCAACTTGAGAATGGTCCAGGACGGACCGAAACGTCGTCGTCGTGTGTGGTTTGGTCAACATTCTATCAAGCTATACAACTCCTACATATGTACATTTCTCACAGACGTATGTACACCAAGAAGTATACTCAGCTTCTCGGTGTGTATATGTACTGAAAGTATACATTAGTCTTCAGTTATGTTTAAGATAAAGTATTCTTGTTGATTAGTTCGTGAGCTGATGTGAAGGCCTTAAGAGAGAGAGAGAGAGAGAGAGAGAGAGAGAGAGAGAGAGAGAGAGAGAGAGAGAGAGAGAGAGAGAGAGAGAGAGAGAGAGAGAGAGAGAGAGAGAGAGAGAGAGAGGGTGTAGAGAGAGAGAGAGAGAGAGAGACAGAGAGAGAGAGAGAGAGAGAGAGAGAGAGAGAGAGAGAGAGAGAGAGAGAGAGAGAGAGAGAGAGAGAGAGAGAGAGAGAGTTTTATTTCAGTGCTTCAATCATGAGAACAGCTTGGACTTGTACATAGCTGAGGTTAGGTTAGGTTAGGTAAGGTTAGGTTAGGTTAGGTTAGGTTAGGTTAGGTTAGGTTAGGTTAGGTAAGGCTGACTAATATAAGGTTATTTTAAAATATATGCATATTGCCAAGTTCCCTTTGGTGTACATAATACAAGACCCCGGTATCTGACCTTGAACACCTGTATCTGACCCCCTGTGCCATAGCAACTGCTTCTGTACCCTTGTATCTGATGACCCCTTGTATCTTAGCAACTGCATCTGTACCCCTGTATCTGTACCTCTGTATCTGACCCTCCCCTGTACCTCTGCATCTGATCATGTACAATAACATCTGACCCTTGTACCCCAAACATTTGACCCCCCCCTGTACCCCAGCTCCTGTACCCCAGCATCTGAACCCCTGTACCCCCATTTACTTGCAACTCACAACAGTTTACTTCCTCTAGATCTGTGAATACTTTATACACACCTTTTTTTCTCTCTAATATTTTTAGCCTTTTTAATTTTTGTTGGTAACGTTTTTCGTTGTAAATATTAGATGATCGCGTTGCTAAGCTTCAGGTGAGCAGAGAGAGAGAGAGAGAGAGAGAGAGAGAGACAGAGAGAGAGAGAGAGAGACAGAGAGAGAGAGAGAGAGAGAGAGAGAGAGACAGAGAGAGAGAGAGAGACAGAGAGAGAGAGAGAGAGAGAGAGAGAGAGAGAGAGAGAGAGAGAGAGAGAGAGAGAGAGAGAGAGAGAGAGAGAGAGAGAGAGAGAGAGACAGAGAGAGAGAGAGAGAGAGAGAGAGAGAGACAGACAGACAGACAGACAGACAGAGTATTATATCTCTTGTTAACACATTATGTAATGAAATTTATTCATAAAACAGGATTATAAACTTATCGTAACTCGTTTATTGAATTAATTATTAAAACACAGTGGTCGAGTTTCACCGCTGGCTGTGGACACAATGTTTCCGCTCTAATGCTTGGTCAAATTTACTGCATTGATTGTGGTGGTGTGAATGGCTAGCTTTATTGACCCTGGATGGAATAAGGTCAATCTTCGGAGTGGTCTAAAGTCACCTTATGCACTCACTGCTTTAGCATTTTTTATTGGTCTTATTATTATTATTATTTTAATTTTATTATTATTATTATTACTGATGCTGGTGTTATTATTAAATATTTACTCAAAACAAATTAAACACTAACGATAAAATATTACACATTAAAAAAATATATATATATATATATATATATATATATATATATATATATATATATATATATATATATATATATATATATATATATATATATATATATATATAAATACTAATCTCTATCTACTTCAAAATAGTTTAAGTTGTGAATTTCATATCTATAATATATCGTTGCGACTTGTCAAGGCTTCAAGAGGCTCGAAACGTCGTAATTCTCATGTAATGTCAAATGTGTGTGTGTGTGTTGGGTTATTTATTTATGCAAGTGTATAGGCATTTCATACATGAGTAGTGGAGGATACATAGGTGAGGTCAGTATAATACATGTAAGGGCCACTAATAAGAAGCGAGTGTAGCTTAATATCGTACTCAGTTATAGCCCCGTTCCTGTGCCAGGTAAGTCCACTACGGAATCACCATAGCCCGTGCTACTTGGACCTTCTTGCTCCAAGTAGCTGAATGTAAAACACCGAAGCGAGTGTAGGCAACTTTTCTTAACTTTCTAAGCAATTTATATCAGTGATTTTCGCAAAGTTTATTAGAAAGGTATTTACAAAGGCCATTTAGTTCAGGAGTTGAATTGATTTTCCTCATCAACTCGGTTAGATCTTTTATTTTTTCCACGTCGTCAGAGATAAGGGTGAGATTTAATAGCACGTGAAGAGGGAGGGATGGATTAAGCAGGGAGTATAAGGGGAAGAAAGAGAGACAGAAAGAAATCATAGGAAACATAAAGATAAACAGCGGAAAAGTGTTGATGCTAACAGCAAAACCTTATTGGTAGTTTTCAATGAGAATTTATTAGAGACTAAAAGCATTCAGTGAGGAAGATTAAATATTGCAATTTAGAGCTCCGTCTACTGTATAAGAAAAGGATATATAGAGAGTATATACGTATATAGTGATTATATATATATATATACTACCGTCATTTGCAGGAGACAGCACCACTTAAGACAATGTGTTGTCAAACTGGGCGTTTAAGGTGGTCCAAGAATGTGAGGCATGTTGCAGAGTTACGAGATGCAGTAATAAAGGATTCCTGATTGGAATAGTTGGTACTCTGATATTGCAATTCTTGGGAATATCAGGTTTAGGGATGTGCAGGAAGAAGAACACTCGCAAGAACAGGGATGTGTGGGTAGGGAAGCACTTGCAGACATAAGGATATGAACTCTCTGTGTAGTGTGGAACTTTCTGTCTACTGTGGAACTCTGTCTAGTGTGGAACTCTGTCTAGTGTGGAACTCTGTCTACTGTGGAACTCTGTCTACTGTGGAACCTGAAGTTACAAGGGGGAAATATACTACACTGATTCTTATTAATATAAACCAATAAAAAATGCAGTATGGAATCAGATGCATAACAAATATAATATTCGACAAAGAAACATTACTGATGTACACCAAGTTTTACACCTAATCTTTAAAAACGTCAAACATATTAATATTTCGTTCAAGACAGAAATTTTGAGTTTATCTGCACGTTTAATAAGAAGTTTTTAGAAGATAAATTGTTTTGTATTTAAATTCATAGTAGATTATTAATATTATTATTATTATTATTATTATTATTATTATTATTATTATTATTATTATTCACATTAACTTGATATATCAATGACAAAATCAGTAGGATGACATTTGTGTAGGATTCGAACCTACCCACAGGGCACTCCCAAGCACAAGTCTTTAATCACGATATGCTAAAAGCAATGCAACCTAGGTGGTTGCATTCCCTTTCAATATGCATTTTTATTACTTGTTTTATTTTAACCAGTCAAGATATAGATTATTATTATATTTATTTGTGATTGGCCTAGTTTTCTTAACACACACAGGTATTTAAGATACACTCAGATTGACCTGAGAGTTCCATCAGACTATTGTTGATGTTGTGTGTGTACCTGAAAATGCATAGTGGGGTTCTTGCGGTTCTTTAGGGAGGTGCTGACTTAGAATATGGTTAATCGCGATGATTAATCTGTCGTGCTAAATGGATTGAGCGGTTTCGTTAACTGCTCTCATACCTTCGAGTCTCAGGTTTGGCGTTTGGAAGATGTAGAAACACATACACATACATACATACACATACATACATACATACACACACACACACACACACACACACACACACACACACACACACACACACACACACACACACACACACACACATACACACACACATCAACAATAAGTGTGTGTCTGTTCAAAGCGTTATATGACAAAGAGTGATGGGAAGACGGGACACCACGAGCGTAGCTCTCATCCTGTAACTACACTTAGGTAATTACACACACACACACACAGAGCATATATACATACACTATGACCAAAGAGCCAGAGCTCAACCCCCGTGGCACACCAAGGTGAGTACACAGAGCTAAAGGAGCTCTGTACACAGAGCTAAAGGAGCTCTGTACACAGAGCTAAAGGAGCTGAACCTCACATCCCTGGAAAACAGAAGAGTAAGGGGAGACATGATAACCACCTACAAAATTCTCAGGGGAATTGACAGGGTGGACAAAGACAAACTCTTCAGCACGGGTGGGACACGAACAAGGGGACACAGGTGGAAACTTAGTACCCAGATGAGCCACAGAGACGTTAGAAAGAATTTTTTCAGTGTCAGAGTAGTTAATAAATGGAATGCACTAGGAAGTGATGTGGTGGAGGCTGACTCCATACACAGTTTCAAATGTAGGTATGATAGAGCCCAGTAGGCTCAGGAATCTGTACACCAGTTGATTGACAGTTGAGAGGCGGGACCAAAGAGCCAAAGCTCAACCCCCGCAAGCACAATTAGGTAAGTACAATTAGGTGAGTACAGACACTGACACAGACACAGAAACACACACACACACACACACACACACACACACACACACACACACACACACACACACACACACACACACACACACACACACACCAAGCACAGTACCTATATATCAACCCCCCCCCCCCAATCCCGACCCCCGGCACCCTCCCATGAGTATAAGAGCCGATATCATTGCTGTGATAACCAACAGGAATCAAACTCAAATTAAAAGAAACATTGACGAGCTCAATAAGAGCCTCTTACAAGTCCAGCCTTCAGCTCCACTGAAGCATTTCATGGATGCAAACGAACAATCCAAATGTCATTAAGAACAGCACACAAACGCTGGTAAAAACAAACAAACAAATGAACTTTAATATCCACATAACACAAACACTTAACACAAGCTACAGTTACCCCTAAAAAAAAAAAGCTAAAGCACTATGTTTGCAGGCAGAAGTTCAATTTAAAACTTTATATGAACTCATATAATAAAGTTCGAGCTAGGAGAGAGGTTAAAAAATAAAAAAAAAACACCCCGGTACTTAACCCAGCATTCGAATAATTGAACATAAAATGGAGCACCCTTAACGGGCATCAAAAATCGAAATAGCGATAACTATTGTCCATAATAAATGCTGGGTCTGAAGGGGGGCGGTGGGCCCCCCCTGGGCGCCCCCCTCCCTGTTTTTCCTGGTCCCTGTGTTGACCGACTCTCCCCAGAGGGATATGGACGCCAGCATGAGAGCCGCTGGACGAAAACATACCGGCAAATATTTGCTTCCGGGTCAGCAAACAAGGAGGATGGACCAAGCTGGGAAACCCACCAAAACTTGCTTGTACAAGCAGAGGGACGTGGGGGTGGGTGGGGGAGGGAGTGGACTGTACTATGGGAGGAAGGGCCAAAGCCGTGGGAGGGAGGGTATAATAGGGTTGGAGATAGAGAGCATGTCATGAAGTTGGGATAAAGTGGGAGAGAAAGAGAGAGAGAGGTATATTCAAAGATCAGATCAACACACTCCCACACACACTCCCATGGTGTGAGTGTGTTGAATAAAGGTGGGAGTGTACTGCATTACAGTGGGAGGAAATGCAGAAGGATGGGAAGGAATGCAGGTTGAGGAGTGATTGCAGGATCAGGACTGAAGTGCAGGAATGACTGCTGGGAGAGTGTGTGTGGGTGTGGGAGAGAGAGTGTGTGTGGGAGAGTGCAGGAGGGGGATGAGAGGTAGGCCAGATGTGGCAGGGGGGGGTAGTGGTGGTGGGGGAGTGCAAGAGGAGGAGGAGGAGGAGAGACTGACCATCTCCCCCCCCCTCCCACACACCCCACCAACCCCTCGTGAAAAAGAAGGTGTCGAGATTAATTGCCTGTTCCGGAGTGCTAATTGCCAACCTGAGACTGCAAGGGGCGAACGGGGCCACTAGACTAACAGGTGGCAGAGAGAGAGAGAGAGAGAGAGAGAGAAAGAGAGAGAGAGAGTCAGCAAGAATCAGGGAAAAGTCAAGAGAGAATCACAAGCATCAAGCGAGAGGTCAGAATAGCCAGGGATGTACTTGGGGGGAGGAATTGAGTCGCGAGTGGAGATAGAAAGAATAAAAGGAAGATGGGTTGAATAATCCTCTAGCTAGGCAATAGGATTAAAATGAAAATTTAGGAGTGCAGGAAATTGGGATGGATGGATATAGCTAGGCAGGGAGGGGGGGGGGGGCAAGGATGGGGATGAGGGAGGGGGGGTGTAGAGGAAAGGGGAGAGGGAGAGAGAGAGAGAGAGAGAGAGAGAGAGAGAGAGAGAGAGAGAGAGAGAGAGAGAGAGAGAGAGAGAGAGAGAGAGAGAGAGAGAGAGAGAGAGAGAGATTGAGAGAGAGAGAGTGAGAGTGAGAGACAAATAGATGAAACAGACAGTGATCAGTAGAAAAGTGTTGATGACCCTTCTTCTCACTCTCTCTCTCTCTCTCTCTCTCTCTCTCTCTCTCTCTCTCTCTCTCTCTCTCTCTCTCTCTCTCTCTCTCTCTCATGTTATTCTTCTCCTGCATGTAACATATTGATTTATATAACTCTAACTGGGACCTATACCTCCTAGTCTTGTCTAGATTCAGTTCTAGGAAAATTACCTGACCTTACAAGGGAAAGTTAGGTACCTTTTTTGGCCTAGATGCGTTGCTAACTTAAACTGTCCTCTCACTTAACTTGTAGCAATTGTTTTTTTCTTAACTGAATCGATCAATCCATTCAAAATGCGACGTGTTAGTAATCAATGAAGCACCGTAAAACTGACGTTTACTATGCATCGGCCTTGATATGTTAGGTGGGTTGCTTGGGTTTGTTCGTCTCCAGTCAGGGGGGACTCTTGCATTTTTTGGGGGAGTGGCAGAGAGAGAGAGAGAGAGAGAGAGAGAGAGAGAGAGAGAGAGAGAGAGAGAGAGAGAGAGAGAGAGAGAGAGAGAGAGAGAGAGAGAGAGAGAGAGAGAGAAGGGGGTTGTCTAACAGCCTCATTACACCCTAACCGGCTCCTCACACCCTAATAACACTCCTCTCACCCTAACTACAGCTCGCTGAGGAGGCATCATACAGTAATTATCAATTATGCATGCGTCAAACTAACAGAATTGCGTCAACAGCTTATGGAGCAACGCTTGTGTTAACCAGCTTTATAGAGCTTACTGCTCTCGTCCCAGACAGATTAATGGCAAGCTTAAACTCTTTTTTAACTCTTTTGTCTGTTTTTGCTACCTGTTTATTTATTCATGGTTAAATAACAGAAAATATTGAGGAGTGAATGAGAAGTATGACAACTCATTGAGAATTATAATTATTCAAGAACAGGATGAAGAATCTAGACTTTCCAGGCATCAAATACAGTCTGATGCAAAAAGGCTGCTTAGTAACCCTTTTAGAGATTAAGTTGCAAGCTTCTCTCCCTCCCCTAGTGCCTATGATAGTGGGTAGCTCATTTAGAATTTTACCCACTCGATAATGAGTTTAGCCAAGATCTATGCGATAATGGCTCCTGGTGTAATGTTTCACTCTAGATTGGCAATACAGCCAAAATATTTCAGCAAATCACTCCAAAAACCATATGCCTTTACTTGAGTTGACAAGAGTTAATGTACTCGTTTTATTATGATGTGTATATATATATATATATATATATATATATATATATATATATATATATATATATATATATATATATAGATATATATAAGTTATTTTACGGATATTTTAGATCTTCAGATCCTTCTGAAGATGTATTCTTAAATACGAAAGTACTTAAAGGAAATTCCTGTTTCAATTCTTCCTTCGTTGTCTGACACTGTCATATATGATGTTAATAATTTGTTTTACATTAATATGTTCAGAATTATTACCATTAGCATGCTTATAATTATTAATAATATTGTAGTTAATAGTATGCCACGAAGTAGAAATATTAATACATCAATTATCTAGCTCCACAAAGTTGAAAGATAATCAATGTCTACAATTACAGACCAGACCACACACTAGAAGGTGAAGGGACGACGACGTTTCGGTCCGTCCTGGACCATTCTCAAGTCGATTGAGAATGGTCAATCGACCGAAACGTCGTCGTCCCTTCATCTTCTAATGTGTGGTCTGGTCAACATAATTTAGCCACGTTATTGTGACTCATCGCCTGCATGTCTACAATTACAATCATATATTCAATTATTAACTTCCTTTACAGTTATTTACAAGTAGTTAACAAATTATTTGCAATTACTGACATGTTTGTAAGTAACATATTTGCAATTGTTTACAATGATTAATGTGGTTGCAATAATTTATATGCATTTATAAACAAGTTTTCTTGCTTTACAATGATTATAAAAATGAATCATTTCTTATAATTACTGTACTAACAATTATTTTAGTGTTTAGACTAACATTAACAAGCGTACCATTCTTAATGCTACATCTGAAACGTCCAGATTTCGACCCTCAACACCAACCACCAGAAATAAAAAAAATCCCAACGCGATTGTCTAATGCTTTTAAATCCTTGACAATGATTAGAATCTCTCTCCGAGTTGTCTATTAGATTACCGTCTATATTAGTTTATGGGGAATATTTTCTGCAAATTTAAATTGGAAAAATAATCCCCAGCTAAAATCATAGGGAACAGATCTGATTATATCCAAGTAAATTAGGTCGATTTCCTAGTCATATTTCGTAAATAAAAACCTGAATGCGCTGTTGTCGAAGTATCACGAAGCTTGGCGTGGGTGACCCGTAGAGTATATAGCATAATATTATTGAAATCGCCAGCATACAATTACTTTATTACCTCTCGTGTTTTTGGGGATATCCTCATAATGCATTTTAGGTTACCCCGTGCAGACTACTGGTCACATGGCCCTGAATGACTAACCATTCAGCGAAATACAGAGTATTCTCGACATAAAGTAGGTAACCGGTCGGGAGCCGGTCGGCCGAGCGGACAGCACGCTGGACTTGTGATCCTGTGGTCCTGGGTTCGATCCCAGGCGCCGGCGAGAAACAATGGGCAGAGTTTCTTTCACCCTATGCCCCTGTTACCTAGAAGTAAATAGGTACCTGGGTGTTAGTCAGCTGTCACGGGCTGCTTCCTGGGGGTGGAGGCCTGGTCGAGGACCGGGCCGCGGGGACACTAAAAAGCCCCGAAATCATCTCAAGATAACCTCAAGATAACCCTTCATTTCGTGTATGGTAGCTGGATAAATGCATTTGTGCCTAAGTATATTAATTATATAATTAGAAATAGGTATTTTTGCTTACTAATGTATTGAATAGATAGGATTGGTAACGTGAATATTTGTTGGTAGTTCAGATCGAAGTTGGTAATACTGATGTGAGGGATGTTTGGGGGAGATGAAGGATGCGTGTGTGTGTGTGTGTGCGTGTGTGTGTGTGTGTGCGTGTGTGTGTGTGTTTGAGTGTGTTTATGTGTGTTTGTCTGTGTGTGTGTCTGTGTGTGTACTTATTTAGTTGTACTTACCTAGTTGTGCTTGCGGGGGTTGAGCTCTGGCTCTTTGGTCCCGTCTTTCAACTGTCAATCAATTTGGGGGGTTAATATTTCATTGGGATTTCATAGTGTGTGTGTGTGTGTGTGTGTGTGTGTGTGTGTGTGTGTGTGTGTGTGTGTGTGTGTGTTTAATCACTTAGTTGTACTTACCTAGTTGTGCTCGCGGGGGGTTGAGCTTCGGCTCTTTATTTTAGTTAATCGGAGAACTTCAGTAGGTTTGTTAGGCATGATTTCCCCTGCTCTAAAAGCCATACTGTTGTTTCTTTACATACCTAATCCCCTCTACCTCTATAACTAGATCTTATTCTTATTAGACTTTCTTAAGGATACAAGTGTATAGGTATGTACCTCTATCTCATTTCGTGTATATTGGTATCATATTTGCCTTCTTCTAGCAACTTGGCAATTCTCCCTCTGTAATTATATCATAGAATATCAGTGCTAGAGGCTTGTTGACAGCCTACATCTTTCAACACTCCTGGTGATACATTGTATCAATGGTGATACATTGTATCAATGGTGATACATTGTATGGACTCCGAGGTCATGCGGTGAATGATTTCAACTCTAAACCGTTGGTCCTCGGTTGGAATCCTGGCCGGAAAGGAAAGAAATTGGCAGAGTTTCCTTTCACCTCATGCCCTCTCTTCACCTTGGTGTAAATATGTACCTGGGAGTTAGAATTTGAGGGGCTGCATCTCGAGGATGATCAGTATTTCAGTAGCTAGCCTAATAGTTAGACACACACACACACACACACACACACACACACACACACACACACACACACACACACACACACACACACACACACACACACACACACACACTCCTTCCCCTCAAGACGAAACCCGGGAAATATTGACTGGGAACCACTCCATAACTGCTCATCGCTGTTTACCCCAGCAGTAATTTGGGACCTGGGAGTAAAACCAATTAGCGGGTCGTGTTCCAGGGGAGGAAACTAGTAAGGATAAAGCTTATCCTAGAAGCTAGGGAAAGGCAAAGCTCTCTGCCTGTTTAAAGGATTGAGTAGACAATGTGTGATAAGTAGATAAGTAGATAAGTGTGTCAAAAACAAAAAAGACAGTCATGTTTAGCCTCTACAGTGGAATCCTTGAAAGATATGTGTTCACATGTTCCCACTAGCAAGTATACTATTAATGTATATATATACAGCAGTACCCACATGTCAGAAACGTGACCACCACTAGCACCCATGGTTCGAAACTTACAGGATCAATATACCAATCGAAAGTCATACATTAATTCGTGCATTATTTACGATAGATTTATACATTTCATTTCAGACTGCAGATCAAGTGTAATTGCCCGATCCTGTTGGAACCAAAAAAAAAAACAAAAGAGGGGGTTAAAACCGAAAGAAAGAGGTCAAATTCATGGATGACCTCTTGTGTAATAGAGCGGATAGAGCCGCGACTCTATTATTTCCTCTGTGTGTGTGTGTGTGTGTGTGTGGTAGCGAGTGAGCTTCTAGCGAGAGGAAAAACAAGTTATGGAAATCCTGTTATCCTATCACTATCGATGGGTTTTACGAGTTTATATTGCGTAAGATAGGATACCAACAAACTTAATTAATATTTTGAACCGTCTATTGCCGTGAATTTTGGGCTTTGAGTCTGCGGCATCCGGCTATTACTCCGTTTTGCAATATATATATATATATAGATCATGTCTGTTGATTCCGTGATATTGTGTGTGTTTTTTGGGAGCCATTGTATTTACATTGCATACAAATGGTTTATGGAGCAATCAGCTGAGTTCTAGCTACGGTCTGGGGCAAGATAATGGTATGCCTGCGTGGGGCTATTCATGAAGAATGCCCCCTATTGCTTATATTCACAAGGCTCATGAGAGGATGGCACTATTTTACCCACTCGTGCCATTGAAAGTTATGAGTGTGCGTATATAGGTTTTATATCTATTTGATTATAGCTAAAAATTATTAATATCTGTGAGAAATTGTCAGTTTTTTTTATTTCGTACTTTTGTTTAACAGTTGTAAATTCAGTCGACGACAGCAGTATATATATATATATATATATATATATATATATATATATATATATATATATATATATATATATATATATATATATATATATATATATATGTCGTACCTAATAGCCAGAACGCACTTCTCAGCCTACTATTCAAGGCCCGATTTGCCTAATAAGCCAAGTTTTCATGAATTAATGTTTTTTCGTCTACCTAACCTACCTAACCTAACCTAACCTAGCTTTTTTTGGCTACCTAACCTAACCTTACCTATAAATATAGGTTAGGTTAGGTTAGGTAGGGTTGGTTAGGTTCGGTCATATATCTACGTTAATTTTAACTCCAATAAAAAAAAATTGACCTCATACATAGAGAAAAGGGTTGCTTTATCATTTCATAAGAAAAAAATTATAGTAAATATATTAATTCAGGAAAACTTGGCTTATTAGGCAAATCGGGCCTTGAATAGTAGGCTGAGAAGTGAGTTCTGGCTACTAGGTACGACATATTATATATATATATATATATATATATATATATATATATATATATATATATATATATATATATATATATATATATATAGTCACGTGGTTGAAGGTGGGAACGTAAACACCGTAGAGTTTAATGCCCACATTAAAGCCACTCGTCCTCTCGTATTACAATCATCGCCTTAACGGCTAAAATATGTTGTACTGTAAATCAGAGCGACATTATTGACGTTTTGTCTCGTTTCTATCTATGTGTGTTTCTATTTCTATCTTCTATTTAAATGAGGGTTAGGTTAGGTTGGTTAGGTTAGGTTAGGTTAGGTTAGGTTAGGTTGGGCCCATTTTCGTACAGCATTTATGTAACGTTGTGACAAGACGGGAAGATTAGGGATATCTAATCTCCAGGTCTTTAGGATATCTAATCTCCAGGCCTTGAGTATTCCAAGTGCAAACTCTGTGAGCAGGAACTGGGGTCATGATATCACACTCTACATTACTAAATGTCCAATCGTTAGATTAGATTAGATCAGACTAATTAGATTAGTTAGATTAGATTAGATCAGACTAATTAGATTAGTTAGATTAGATTAGATCAGACTAATTAGATTAGTTAGATTAGATTAGACCCTCTAAGACATGCCGGGATGAGGTACCTGGAGCATTGAAAAATCCCTGATTTTTGATGATTAACGAGAGTTAATCATCAAAAATCAGGGATTTTTACATGTTATTATCCCTTTTTTATCCCTTTGTTATTAGCGATTAACACTCGTTAATCACTAATAGTTAATCACTTGAGAATAGCCACACAATGGATGCAAACTTCGACTGATTACATTCCAATCTGACTAACCATCCTGTGAAATGGGTATTTTTTTTAACGTTTCACACACTTTGTAACCATTCATACAGTCTAGTGTGACTGTATAAATGAGAATGTAGCTAAATTTATTAATAAAGGAACTTTATTTTGATCTTGATGTGAACTTCCAGATAGAGAAGGATATCTGTTATATTGTTATGATAACAACTAGCTGGCTGTGTTATCTTGTTATCACACAGCTAGCTAGCTCTTGAAACATATGCACTATGTATCGCTCCATACAGGCTAGGATAGCTGTATATATATATATATATATATATATATATGTATATATATATATATATATATATATATATATATATATATATATATATTTATATATATATATATATATATATATATATATATATATATATATATATATATATATATATATATATATATATATATATATATATATATATACGTACATACATACATACACACGACAACACATACATGCATACAAAGGCACATACAAACTTACATTAATATTACAATAATATACATGTATAGATATATCCACATATACATGAATTCATGTATAATCCAAAATATATACATGTACACATAAATTACAACAAGCATTCACTGCTCTGTATACATAAGCATACAGAGAATGTTATAGATATTATGAATACACTATATTGCCTAACTTACCCAATGGATAGAAGAATCCGGATAGCGCATCCCAGACCGGAACAGGCACCCAGGCCGGGATAAAACACGAATAGAATGGAGTACGCGAAGAGGGATGTATGGGATAGCAATGAGAAGAGGCAGAATACAAGGCGTTAACTAGAGTGAGGAGAATATTAGATGGGACGGCTTTAGGGATTGGGAGGAGAGAGAGAGAGAGAGAGAGAGAGAGAGAGAGAGAGAGAGAGAGAGAGAGAGAGAGAGAGAGAGAGAGAGAGAGAGAGAGAGAAAGAGAGTAACAGGGAAGTAATCTCTGAACAAGAGAGCTACTACATACGGCACTATACATGGAACTTGGGCAATCACCTTACCCCTGGAAAGGGGGGACTAAGATGTGACCATATTGACAGGGAAACACCCCCTTCCGTCCTTGACAGGGGGGGTTTACCCATATTCCCCCCCCCACTCCCCACGGGAAATTCCTCTCAACCTATCCCCCATTACTCCCACAACAATACCAAAATCCTATAGCTTCTGAGACCTTCTATAGGCTAGAAATGAACTGAAAATTTGAAAAGAATACAGCGAAATGGGTAGGATATATATACATATATATATATATATATATATATATATATATATATATATATATATATATAT